>NW_026990129.1:0-28660 GCF_036417665.1 Passer domesticus | reverse complement strand
CCCATTTTCCCCGGTTTCCCGGTTTTTATCCCATTTTCCCGATTTCCCGGTTTTTATCCCCGTTCCCATTTTTCCCGATTTTCCCAATTTCCCGGTTTTTATCCCCATTTTCCGTTCCCATCCCCGATTTTCCTGATTTCCCAGTTTTTATCCCCATTTCCCCATTTTTATCCCCATTTTCCCATTTCCTTTCCCGGTTTTTATCCCCATTTTCCCATTTCCTTTCCCGGTTTTTATCCCCATTTTCCCGTTCCCATTCCCGATTTCCCGATTTCCCGGTTTTTATCCCCATTTTTCCCGATTTCCCGGTTTTTATCCCCATTTTCCCGGTTTTTATCCCCATTTTCCCCGGTTTCCCGGTTTTTATCCCATTTTCCCGATTTCCCGGTTTTTATCCCCGTTCCCATTTTTCCCGATTTTCCCAATTTCCCGGTTTTTATCCCCATTTTCCCGTTCCCATCCCCGATTTTTCCCGATTTCCCGGTTTTTATCCCCATTTCCCCATTTTTATCCCCATTTTCCCGATTTCCCGGTTTTTATCCCCATTTTCCCATTTCCTTTCCCAGTTTTTATCCCCATTTTCCCGGTTTTTATCCCCATTTTTCCCGATTTCCCGGTTTTTATCCCATTTTCACAATTTCCCGGTTTTTATCCCCATTTTCCCGTTCCCATCCCTGATTTCCCGGTTTTTATCCCCGTTCCCATTTTTCCCGATTTTCCCCGATTTCCCGGTTTTTATCCCCATTTTCCCGTTCCCATCCCCATTTTTTCCCGATTTCCGGTGTTTATCCCCATGTCCCCGATTTCCCGGTGTTTATCCCCGATTGTCCCCGATTTCCCGGTGTTTATCCCCAATTTCCCGGTGTTTATCCCCATGTCCCCGATTTCCCGGTGTTTATCCCCGATTGTCCCCGATTTTCCGGTGTTTTATCCCGATTGTCCCCGATTTCCCGGTGTTTATCCCCATGTCCCCGATTTCCCGGTGTTTATCCCCATTGTCCCCGATTTCCCGGTGTTTATCCCCATTTCCCCGATTTCCGGTGTTTATCCCCGATTGTCCCCGATTTCCCGGTGTTTATCCCCATTGTCCCCGATTTCCCGGTGTTTATCCCCATGTCCCCGATTTCCCGGTGTTTATCCCCGCTTGTCCCCGATTTCCCGGTGTTTATCCCCGATTGTCCCCGATTTCCGGTGTTTATCCCCGATTGTCCCCGATTTCCCGGTGTTTATCCCCATGTCCCCGATTTCCCGGTGTTTATCCCCATGTCCCCCGATTTCCCGGTGTTTATCCCCATTGTCCCCGATTTCCCAGTGTTTATCCCCATTGTCCCCGATTTCCCGGTGTTTATCCCCATGTCCCCGATTTCCCGGTGTTTATCCCCGATTGTCCCCGATTTCCCCGGTGTTTATCCCCATGTCCCCGATTTCCCGGTGTTTATCCCCATGTCCCCCGATTTCCCGGTGTTTATCCCCATTGTCCCCGATTTCCCGGTGTTTATCCCGATTGTTCCCGATTTCCCGGTGTTTATCCCCGATTGTCCCCGATTTCCCGGTGTTTATCCCCATTTCCCCGATTTCCCGGTGTTTATCCCGATTGTCCCCGATTTCCGGTGTTTATCCCCATTGTCCCGATTTCCCGGTGTTTATCCCCGATTGTTCCCGATTTCCCGGTGTTTAACCCCATGTCCCCGATTTCCCGGTGTTTATCCCCGCTTGTCCCCGATTTCCCGGTGTTTATCCCCATGTCCCCGATTTCCCGGTGTTTATCCCCGATTGTCCCCGATTTCCCGGTGTTTATCCCCATGTCCCCGATTTCCCGGTGTTTATCCCCATGTCCCTGATTTCCCGGTGTTTATCCCCATGTCCCTGATTTCCCGGTGTTTATCCCCATGTCCCCGATTTCCCGGTGTTTATCCCCATGTCCCCGATTTCCCGGTGTTTATCCCCGATTGTCCCCGATTTCCCGGTGTTTATCCCCGATTGTCCCCGATTTCCCGGTGTTTATCCCCGATTGTCCCCGATTTCCCGGTGTTTATCCCCGATTGTCCCCGATTTCCGGTGTTTATCCCGATTGTCCCCGATTTCCCGGTGTTTATCCCCGATTGTTCCCGATTTCCCGGTGTTTATCCCCGATTGTCCCCGATTTCCCGGTGTTTATCCCCATGTCCCCGATTTCCCGGTGTTTATCCCGATTGTCCCCGATTTCCCGGTGTTTATCCCCGATTGTCCCCGATTTCCCGGTGTTTATCCCCGATTGTTCCCGATTTCCCGGTGTTTATCCCCGATTGTCCCCGATTTCCCGGTGTTTATCCCGATTGTCCCCGATTTCCCGGTGTTTATCCCATTGTCCCCGATTTCCCGGTGTTTATCCCCGATTGTCCCCGATTTCCCGGTGTTTATCCCCATGTCCCCGATTTCCCGGTGTTTATCCCCGATTGTCCCCGATTTCCCCGGTGTTTACCCCCATGTCCCCGATTTCCCGGTGTTTATCCCCGATTGTCCCCGATTTCCCGGTGTTTATCCCCGATTGTCCCCGATTTCCCGGTGTTTATCCCCGATTGTCCCCGATTTCCCGGTGTTTATCCCGATTGTCCCCGATTTCCCGGTGTTTATCCCCATGTCCCCGATTTCCCGGTGTTTATCCCCATTGTCCCCGATTTCCCGGTGTTTATCCCCATGTCCCCGATTTCCCGGTGTTTATCCCCATGTCCCCGATTCCCGGTGTTTATCCCCATGTCCCCGATTTCCCGGTGTTTATCCCCGATTTCCCGGTGTTTATCCCCGATTGTCCCCGATTTCCCGGTGTTTATCCCCATTTCCCCGATTTCCCGGTGTTTATCCCGATTGTCCCCGATTTCCCGGTGTTTATCCCCGCTTGTCCCCGATTTCCCGGTGTTTATCCCCGATTGTCCCCGATTTCCCGGTGTTTATCCCCGATTGTCCCCGATTTCCCGGTGTTTATCCCCATTTCCCGATTTCCGGTGTTTATCCCCGATTGTCCCCGATTTCCCGGTGTTTATCCCCGATTGTCCCCGATTTCCGGTGTTTATCCCGATTGTGCCCAATTTCCCGGTGTTTATCCCCGATTGTCCCCGATTTCCCGGTGTTTATCCCCGATTTCCCCGATTTCCCGGTGTTTATCCCCATTGTCCCCGATTTCCCGGTGTTTATCCCCATTTCCCCGATTTCCCGGTGTTTATCCCCGATTGTCCCCGATTTCCCGGTGTTTATCCCCATGTCCCCGATTTCCCGGTGTTTATCCCCGATTGTTCCCGATTTCCCGGTGTTTATCCCCCATTGTCCCCGATTTCCCGGTGTTTATCCCCATGTCCCCGATTTCCCGGTGTTTATCCCCATTGTCCCCGATTTCCCGGTGTTTATCCCCATGTCCCCGATTTCCCGGTGTTTATCCCCATTGTCCCCGATTTCCCGGTGTTTATCCCCGATTGTCCCCGATTTCCCGGTGTTTATCCCATTTCCCCGATTTCCCGGTGTTTATCCCCGATTGTGCCCGATTTCCCGGTGTTTATCCCCATGTCCCCGATTTCCCGGTGTTTATCCCCATGTCCCCGATTTCCCGGTGTTTATCCCCGATTGTTCCCGATTTCCCGGTGTTTATCCCCGATTGTCCCCGATTTCCCGGTGTTTATCCCCATGTCCCCGATTTCCCGGTGTTTATCCCGATTGTCCCCGATTTCCCGGTGTTTATCCCCGATTGTCCCCGATTTCCGGTGTTTATCCCCGATTGTTCCCGATTTCCCGGTGTTTATCCCCGATTGTCCCCGATTTCCCCGGTGTTTATCCCCGATTGTCCCCGATTTCCCGGTGTTTATCCCATTGTCCCCGATTTCCCGGTGTTTATCCCCGATTGTCCCCGATTTCCCGGTGTTTACCCCCATGTCCCCGATTTCCCGGTGTTTATCCCCGATTGTCCCCGATTTCCCGGTGTTTATCCCCGATTGTCCCCGATTTCCCGGTGTTTATCCCCGATTGTCCCCGATTTCCCGGTGTTTATCCCGATTGTCCCCGATTTCCCGGTGTTTATCCCCATGTCCCCGATTTCCGGTGTTTATCCCCATTGTCCCCGATTTCCCGGTGTTTATCCCCATGTCCCCGATTTCCCGGTGTTTATCCCCATGTCCCCGATTTCCCGGTGTTTATCCCCATGTCCCCGATTTCCCGGTGTTTATCCCCGATTTCCCGGTGTTTATCCCCATGTCCCCGATTTCCCGGTGTTTATCCCCATGTCCCCGATTTCCCGGTGTTTATCCCCATGTCCCCGATTTCCGGTGTTTATCCCCATGTCCCCGATTTCCCGGTGTTTATCCCCATGTCCCCGATTTCCCGGTGTTTATCCCCATTGTCCCCGATTTCCCGGTGTTTATCCCCGATTGTCCCCGATTTCCCGGTGTTTATCCCCATGTCCCCGATTTCCCGGTGTTTATCCCCGATTGTCCCCGATTTCCCGGTGTTTATCCCCATTGTCCCCGATTTCCCGGTGTTTATCCCCATGTCCCCGATTTCCCGGTGTTTATCCCCGATTGTCCCCGATTTCCCGGTGTTTATCCCCGATTGTCCCCGATTTCCCGGTGTTTATCCCCGATTGTCCCCGATTTCCCGGTGTTTATCCCCGATTTCCCGGTGTTTATCTCCGATTTCCCGGTGTTTATCCCCGTTTCCCCCCGTGTTTCCCAGGCAGTCTCCCAGGCCGCGGGGCCCTGCGCGGCGCCGGCGCTGCGGCTGCTGCAGGAGCTGCGCCCGCAGCCCGAGCTGGGCGAGCTCTGGGAGCACAAAATCCCAAAGCTGCTGCTCCTCCTCCAAGGTGGGAAAACGTGAAAGAAATTCTAAAAATCACCCCAAAAAAATCCCCCACAAAAAAAAAAAATCCTCCTAAAAATCCCCCAAAAAATCCTCAAAAATCCCCCAAAAATCCGATAAGTATTTAAAAAAAATCTGATAAATATTTTTTAAAAATCTGATAAATATTTTTAAAAAATCCACAAAAAAATCCCCCCCAAAAATCCCCCAAAACGTAAGAAATAATCTCCCAAAAAAAATAAAAATCTCCTCCAAAAATCTCCAAAAAATCCACAAAAAATCCCCGAGAAATCCAATAAATATTGAAAAGAAGAAACCCACAAAAAATCCGATAAATATTTTAAAAAATCCACAAAAAATCCCCTCAAAAATTCACCAAAACATAAAAAATAATCTCCCCCCAAAAAAATACAAATCCCCCCAAAAATCTCAAAAAATCCTCAAAAAATCCACCAAAAATCCCCTAAAAATCAGATAAATATTTTCAAAAATCCGCAAAAAAATCCCCCCCCAAACGTAAAAAATAATCTCCCAAAAAAATAAAAATCCCCTCCAAAGTCTCCAAAAAATCCACAAAAAATCCCCTAAAAATCCAATAAATATTTTTTTTTTTAAAATACACAAAAAAATCCCCTCAAAAGTCCACTAAAATATAAAAAATAATCTCCCCCCCAAAAAAATACAAATCCCCCCAAAATCTCAAAAAAATCCTCAAAAAATGCCCCAAAAATCCCCTAAAAAATCACATAAATATTTTTTAAAAATCTGATAAATACTTGAAAAAATCCACAAAAAATCCCCCCAAAACATAAAAAATAATCTCCCAAAAAAATAAAAATCCCCTCCAAAAATCTCAAAAAAATCCGCAAAAAATCCCCTAAAAATCCAATAAATGTTTTTTTAAAATACACAAAAAATCCCCTCAAAAATCTCCCAAAACATAAAAAATAATCTCCAAAAAAATAAAAATCCCCTCCAAAAATCTCAAAAAATCCACAAAAAATCCACAAAAAATCCCTCAAAAATCCCCTAAAAAACTGATAAATGTTTTTAAAAAATCTTCAAAAAATTCTCCCAAAAAATCCACGAAAACAAAAGAAACCAAATCACCCCAAAAATCTCCAAAAAATTCCCCAAAAATTCCCTAAAAATCTGATAAATATTTTTTAAAAATCCAGAAAAAATCCTCCCAAAACATCCACCAAAAATCCGATAAATATTTTTTAAAATCTGCAAAAAATATCCCCTCAAAAATCCAGCAAAACATGAAAAATAATCTCAAAAAAACCCAAACAAATCACCCCAAAAATCTCAAAAAAATCCACAAAAATCCACAAAAAATCCACAAAAATCCGATCAGTATTAAAAAAAATCCTCAAAAAAAATCCTCCCAAAAAATCCACCAAAACATAAAAAATAATCTCCCCCCCAACTAAAAATCCCCCCAAAAATCTCCAAAAAATCCCCTAAAAATCTGATGAATATTTAAAAAAATCTGAAAAAAATCCAGCAAATTATAAAAAAATAAAAAAAAATCCCTTCAAAAATCTCCAAAAAATCCCCTAAAAATCTGATAAATATTAAAAAAAATCTGAAAAAAATCCAGCAAAACATAAAAAATAATTTTAAAAAATCCCTTCAAAAATCTCAAAAAAATCTGCAAAAAAGTCTCCCAAAAAAATCTCCCCCCACAAAAAAAGTCCCCAAAAAATCCTCAAAAAAAAAAATCCCCTCCAAAATTCCTGAAAAAAATCAAAAAAAACCTCCAAAAAATCCCAAATAAATGTCTGCAAAATATCCCCAAAAAATTCCCCGAAAATCTCTCAAAGCATCCGAAAAAATAAAAAAACAACAAAAAAACCCAAAAAACAACAAAAAACCCCAAAAAACCCCAGAAAATTAAAAAAAATCCGAATAAAAATCTCCTAAAGAAATTCCAAAAAAATCCCCCAAAATGCCAAAAATTCTCCCAAAAATAAAAAAATCCTCAAAAATCCCCAAAAATCTCATTAAAAAATCACCCCAAAAAAATCCCTAAAAAAATTTTAAAAACTTCGAAAAAATCACAAAAATATCCCAAAAAAGTCCCCAAAAATCCCCCCGAAATAACCCTTGAAAATAAAAAAAAATCCCAAAAAAATCTCCCCAAAATGCAAATAAAATCCCCCCCAAAATCTCAAAATATTAAAAAAGTCCCCAAAAATTTCTCCAAAAATCCCCAAAACATTCTACAAAAAATCCCCCAAAAAATCCTAAAAAAATTCCTCAAATCATCCCAAAAAAATAAATCCCTAAAAAAATCTCCCCAAAAAATTCCCCAAAAAGTCCCCAGAAAATCGCAGAAAATTCCCAAAAATGCCTGAAAAATTCCAACAGAAAAATAAAAAAAAAATCCCTCAAAAATTCCAAAAAAATGAAAAAATCCCAAAAAATCCCCGAAAAATTACAACGGAAAAATCCCAAAAAAATCCCTCAAAAATTCCAAAAAATGAAAAAATCCCAAAAAATCCCTGACAAATTCCAACAAAAAAATCCCCAAAAAAATCCCTCGAAAATCCCAAAAAATGAAAAAAATCCCAAAAAACTCCCCGGGAAAATCTCTCAAAAATTGCAAAAAAAGAGGAAAAAATCCCAAAAAAATCCCCAGAAGGGAAATCCAGGAATGGGATTTTGGGGGAATTTGGGATGGGATTTTTTGGGATTTTTTTTTTTTCCTGTTTTTTGGGGTTGGGGATGGGGTAAAGGGAGGGTTTGGGATTTTTGGGATGGGATCCGTGGGATAATGGGATTTGTGGGATTTTTGGGATTTGTGGGATTTATGGGATGGGATCCATGGGATAATGGGATTTGTGGGATTTTTGGGATTTGTGGGATTTATGGGATGAGATCTTTTGGGAAAATGGGATAATGGGATTTGTGGGATTTTGGGATTTATGGGATTTTTGGGATGGGATCCATGGGATAATGGGATTTGTGGGATTTTTGGGATAACGGGATGGGATCTGTGGGATTGATGGGATTTTTGGGATTGATGGGATTTTTGGGATGGCATCTGTGGGAAAATGGGATTTGTGGGATTTATGGGATTGATGGGATCCATGGGATTGATGGGATTTGTGGGATAATGGGGTGGGATTTTTGGGATTTGTGGGATCTGCGGGATTTATGGGATCTGTGGGATAATGGGATCTGTGGGATTTTTGGGATTCATGGGATCCGCGGGATTGATGGGATAATGGGATGGGATCTGTGGGATTGATGGGACTTTTGGGTTTTTTGAGATTTATGGGATGGGATCCATGGGAAAATGGGAAAAAACCATAATGGGATTTTTGGGATTGATGGGATAATGGGGTGGGATTTTGGGATCCATGGAATCCATGAGATTTATGGGATCATGGGATTTGTAGGATGACAATTAATGGAAACCATGGGGTAGTGGGATTTATGGCATTTTGGGATGGAATTTATGGGATTTCTGGCATGGGATCCATGGGATAATGGGATTTGTGGGATTTTTGGGACAATGGGATTTATGGGATTTTTGTAATTTCTGGGATCTGTGGGATTATTTGGGATTTATGGGATTTATGGGGTTGATGGGATGACATCTTTTGGGAAAATGGGATAAAGGGATTTATGGGATTTTTGGGATAATGGGATGGGATTTGTGGAATTTGTGGGATGAGATCCATGGGATTTATGGGGTGGGATAATGGGATGGGATTTATAGGATTTATGGAATTGTGGGTTTTATGGGGTGGGATCCAATGGGAAAATGGGATTTATGGGATTTATGGAACGGGATCTATGGGAAAATGGGATTTATGGGATGGGATCCATGGGAAGGGATGGGAAAATGGGATAATGGGATTTATGGGATTTATGGGATAGGATCCATGAGAAATTAGGATAATGAGATGGGATTTCTTGGGATTTGTGGGATTGATGGGATCCATGGGATAATGGGATACTGGGATCCACTCCCCACCCCTCAATTTTTTGGGAATCTTCTCCCACATCCCAACCCTATTCCCAACTCCCTGTGATCCCCGATCCCGAATGCAGATCCAGCAGAATTCCCACTTTTCCCACCTGGGAATTTCTCCAGCTTTCCCAGATTTTTTTTCCCTGGGGAATTCTCCCCACATCCCCACATCAGAATTCCCAAAATCCCGATTTTTTCCCCCAGAAAACTCCGAGGGTTCCCTGGACCAGGAGGAATGGGAGGAGAAGCTGCTCCAGGTGAGGATCCCGGGAATTCCGGGGAAGCTTTTCCCGGGATTTTACCTCTGGAAAAGGGTGGGAAAGTCAAATCCAGCTTCCCGGGAATGTTTTCCACGGAATTTGGGAGCTGCAGGAAGTGGGAGAGGCACTGGGGGAAATCTGGGAATGGGGTGGGAAATCCAGGATTCCAGAGGGTTCTTGGAATTCCAAGGGAATCTGGGGATGGAGAAGCAGAATTCCAAAGGGTTCTCAGCTTTCCGTGGGAATTTGGGGTGGAAAACCAGAATTCCAAAGGGATTTTAGGATGGGAAACCCAACATTCCCAAGGGATTTTCCATGGGAATTTGGGATGGAAACCCAAGTCTTGGCTCTTTTCCATGGAGATCCAGGGGCTCGGAATTCCCGTGTGGAATTCCCGCCGTTCCCACCCCCCATTTCCATCCCAGTTCCTGCAGGAATCCCTGGAATCCATCCCGGATAAATCCTGGATTTGCCCCTTGGTGTCCGAGGCCTTCCGGCAGCTCCGCGCCTCCGACGGCTCCCAGGAGGAGAAGGTGAAAATCCTGGAATTTTCCCCGCCTCATCCCGAGGTTTTTCCCGCTGGAATTCCCGTTTTTTGGGGTTTTTCCCCCAGAATTTCCTGTACCGGTGCCTGGGGACGGCGCTGGGGCTGTGTCCCAGGAAGGAGCTGGTCCGGAGGCAGCTCCAGGAGCTCCTGGAAAGCGCCCGCTGCCACGAGGAGGCCGAGAGGGAGGTGAGGGAAATCCAGGGAATTCCGGGAATTTTGGGAATTGTCCTGCTGGGGAGGGGGGGGGGGGGGGATGTTTGGGGGGAGGGGGGTGGGAATGGGATGGGAGGGGGGTTTTGGAGGGGAAAAGGTGGATAAAATCCTGGAATTGTGAGGGAATCGTGGATAAAATCCTGCAATTCTGAGGGGATCGTGGGGAAAATCCTGGAATTCTGAGGGAGTCGTGGGTAAAATCCTGGAATTCTGAGGGAATCGTGGGTAAAATCCTGGAATTCCATGGAGCCCCCACTCAAATCCTGGAATTCCCAGCTAAAATCCTGGAATTCTGAAGGAATCGTGGGTAAAATCCTGGAATTGTGAGGGAATCGTGGGTAAAATCCTGGAACTCCATGGAACCCCCACTCAAATCCTGGAATTCCCAGCTAAAATCCTGGAATTCTGAAGGAATCGTGGGTAAAACCCTGGAATTCAGAGGGGGTCGTGGAATTCTGAGGGAATCGTGGATAAAATCCTGGAATTGTGAGGGGATCGTGGGTAAAATCCTGGAATTCCGAGGGAATCGTGGGTAAAATCCTGGAATTCTGAGGGGATCGTGGGTAAAATCCTGGAATTCCGAGGGAGCCGTGGGTAAAATCCTGGAATTCTGAGGGGATCGTGGGTAAAATCCTGGAATTCCATGGAGCCCCCACTCAAATCCTGGAATTCCCAGCTAAAATCCTGGAATTCTGAAGGAATCGTGGGTAAAATCCTGGAATTCCGAGGGAATCGTGGGTAAAATCCTGGAATTCTGAGGGAATCGTGGGTAAAATCCTGGAATTCTGAGGGAGTCGTGAGTCAAATCCTGGAATTCTGAGGGGATCGTGGGTAAAATCCTGGAATTCTGAGGGGATCGTGGGTAAAATCCTGGAATTCCATGGAACCCCCACTCAAATCCTGGAATTCCCAGCTAAAATCCTGGAATTCTGAAGGAATCGTGGGTAAAACCCTGGAATTCAGAGGGGGTCGTGGAATTCTGAGGGAATTGTGGATAAAATCCTGGAATTGTGAGGGGATCGTGGGTAAAATCCTGGAATTCTGAGGGGATCGTGGGGAAAATCCTGGAATTCCATGGAGCCCCCACTCAAATCCTGGAATTCCCAGCTAAAATCCTGGAATTCTGAGGGGATCGTGGGTAAAATCCTGGAATTCTGAGGGAATCGTGGGTAAAATCCTGGAATTCCATGGAACCCCCACTCAAATCCTGGAATTCCCAGCTAAAATCCTGGAATTCTGAAGGAATCGTGGGTAAAATCCTGGAATTCTGAGGGGATCGTGGGTAAAATCCTGGAATTCCATGGAACCCCCACTCAAATCCTGGAATTCCATGGAACCCCCACTCAAATCCTGGAATTCCCAGCTAAAATCCTGGAATTCTGAAGGAATCGTGGGTAAAATCCTGGAATTGTGAGGGAATCGTGGGTAAAATCCTGGAATTCTGAGGGGATCGTGGGTAAAATCCTGGAATTCCATGGAACCCCCACTCAAATCCTGGAATTCCCAGCTAAAATCCTGGAATTCTGAAGGAATCGTGGGTAAAACCCTGGAATTCAGAGGGGGTCGTGGAATTCTGAGGGAATTGTGGATAAAATCCTGGAATTGTGAGGGGATCGTGGGTAAAATCCTGGAATTCTGAGGGAGTCGTGGGTAAAATCCTGGAATTCTGAGGGGATCGTGGGTAAAATCCTGGAATTCCGAGGGAGCCGTGGGTAAAATCCTGGAATTCTGAGGGGATCGTGGGTAAAATCCTGGAATTCCATGGAGCCCCCACTCAAATCCTGGAATTCCCAGCTAAAATCCTGGAATTCTGAAGGAATCGTGGGTAAAACCCTGGAATTCCGAGGGGGTCGTGGAATTCTGAGGGAATCGTGGATAAAATCCTGGAATTGTGAGGGGATCGTGGGTAAAATCCTGGAATTCCGAGGGAATCGTGGGTAAAATCCTGGAATTCTGAGGGGATCGTGGGTAAAATCCTGGAATTCCATGGAGCCCCCACTCAAATCCTGGAATTCCCAGCTAAAATCCTGGAATTCTGAAGGAATCGTGGGTAAAATCCTGGAATTCCGAGGGAATCGTGGGTAAAATCCTGGAATTCTGAGGGAATCGTGGGTAAAATCCTGGAATTCCGAGGGAACCGTGAGTCAAATCCTGGAATTCTGAGGGGATCGTGGGTAAAATCCTGGAATTCCATGGAGCCCCCACTCAAATCCTGGAATTCCCAGCTAAAATCCTGGAATTCTGAAGGAATCGTGGGTAAAATCCTGGAATTCCGAGGGAATCGTGGGTAAAATCCTGGAATTCTGAGGGAATCGTGGACAAAATCCTGGAATTCTGAGGGAATTCTGGAATTCTGAGGGGATCGTGGGTAAAATCCTGGAATTCCGAGGGAATCGTGGGTAAAATCCTGGAATTCTGAGGGAACCGTGGACAAAATCCTGGAATTCTGAGGGAATTCTGTAATTCTGAGGGAATCGTGGGTAAAATCCTGGAATTCCGAGGGAATCGTGGGTAAAATCCTGGAATTCTGAGGGAACCGTGGACAAAATCCTGGAATTCTGAGGGAATTCTGTAATTCTGAGGGAATCGTGGGTAAAATCCTGGAATTCTGAGGGAACCGTGGACAAAATCCTGGAATTCTGAGGGAATTCTGGAATTCTGAGGGAATCGTGGGTAAAATCCTGGAATTCCACGGAACTCCCATTAAAATCCTGCAGTTCTGGGGAATCCTGTTAAAATATCATGGAATTCCAAGGAAATCCGTGCTAAACTTCTGGAATTCTGGGGAATGCCAACTAAAATCCAGGAATTCCATGGGATCATGATTAAAATAATGGAATTCCAAGGAATCCTTATAAAATCTTGGAAATCCCTGGGATTCCAGGCTAAAAGAGTGGAATACTGGGGATTCCGACTGAAGTCTGGAATTCCATGGAAATCCCAATTTAAATCACGGAATTCTGGGGAAATCCCAGTTAAAATGGTGGCAACCCCAATTAAAATAATGGAATTCCATGGAAGTCCCAGCTGAAGTCCTGGAATTCCATGGGATTCCGGGCTAAAATTCTGGAATTCCAAGGAACCACGACAAAAATCTTGGATTCTTGACTAAAATCCTGGAATTCCATGAGGCTCCTGGCTAAAATAATGGAATTCTGTGGAATCCTTCTAAAATTCTGGAATTCTCTGGGATTCCTGACTAAAATCCTGGAATTCCCTGGAAATTCCTACTGAAATCTTGGAATTCCAGCTTGGTTGGGCTGGGAAGGGCCCTTCAATCCCATGGAATTGCATCCATGGAATTCCCTCTGTGCTGAGATGCTCCAGATTTTCTTTGGACATTCCCAGGGCTGGGGCAGCTCCAGCTTTTCTGGGAATTCCATCCCTCCCCAAGGGGAAAATTCCTGAGTTTTTGGAGGATTTTTTCTAATTCCTGCCCCTTCCAGACAGGAATTCTTGGAATTCCAGCCGGGAATGGGTCTGTGCGTATCCCAGCACGGTTGGAATTCCCTTGGCACAGCCCAGGAGCCGGGATTAAACCCTGGAAAAACTCTGGGAATTCTGCTCCAGGGTTTTATTCCCGGAATTCCCTCAGGGTCTCTCGTCCTGCTTCGGGATCTGCGCCCGGAATCACCTGGAAGAAACTTTGGAAAAATTGGAGGAATTTGAGAAATCCGACGTCTTCAAGAAATCCCAGGGCTTGTTCAGCATCTTCAAGGTGGGAATTTTCGGGAAAAATTGGAAAAATGGGAATGGGGAGGGACGGGAACGGCCTCGGGTTGGGATTTTTTGGGAATTTTCCATCCATTCTTTCGAAATTCCGGAGGATTTCCATGTTTTTAATGGGAATTCCCTGATTCTGGAATTCCACAATTCCATGAGCCCTTAAATCCAAGATTTCCTAGTTCCATTGTCCCGGAATTCCATAAATTCCATGATCCTGTAATTCCATGAATCTGGAATTCTGTTTTTTCCATGTTTTTCCATGGTTTTTTCCTGTGTTTCCCCACATTTTTTCCATATTTTTCCCCTGTTTTTTCCGTGCTTTCCCATATTTTTCCCAAATTTCCCTCACATTTTCCCACTTTTTTTCCATTTTTCCCCATGTTTTCCCCGCATTTTCCCATCTTTTTTCTGGTTTTCCATGGTTTTTCCATCTTTTCCCCACATTTTCCCATATTTTCTCCCCATTTCCCCCCAATTTTTCCCTTATTTTCCATCATTTTTCCCACATTTTTCCCATTTTCTCCCCTTTTCCTATATTTTCGCTATTTCCCCCGATTTCCCCCCGTTTTTTTTACCCCCATATTTCCCATTTTTTACCCCCCATTTTCCCCCATTTCCCCCCTCACTTTCCCTATTTTTCCCCCCCATTTTTCCCTTTATTTTCCCCATTTCCCCCCCATTTTTCCCCCCTCATTTCCCATATTTCCCCCCATTTTTCCCCTCATTGTCCCCATTTCCCCCCTGCCATTTTTCCCTTTATTTTCCCCATTTTCCCCCCCATTTTCCACCCCCATTTCCCATATATTTCCCCCCATTTCCCCCCATTTTTCCCTTTATTTTCCCCATTTTTCCCTTTACTTTCCCCATTTTTCCCCCCTCATTTCCCATATTTTTCCCCCCATTTTTCCCCTCATTGTCCCCATTTCCCCCCTGCCATTTTTCCCTTTATTTTCCCCATTTTTCCCCCCATTTTCCACCCCCATTTCCCATATATTTCCCCCCATTTCCCCCCATTTTTCCCTTTATTTTCCCCATTTTTCCTCCCATTTCCCCCCCATTTTTACCCCCTCATTTTCCATATTTCCCCCCATTTTTCCCCTCATTGTCCCTATTCCCCCCCCATTTTTCCCTTTATTTTCCCCATTTTTCCCCCCATTTCCCCCCCATTTTTCCCCTCATTGTCCCTATTTCCCCCCCGCCATTTTTCCCTTTATTTTCCCCATTTCCCCCCCCCATTTCCCATATTTTTTCCCTCATTTCCCCCCCATTTTTCCCTTTATTTTCCCCATTTTTCCCTTTACTTTCCCCATTTTTCCCCCCTCATTTCCCATATTTCCCCCCCATTTCCCCCTCATTTTCCCCATTTCCCCCACATTTTTCCCTTTATTTTCCCCATATTTCCCATATTTTGCCCCCCATATTTCCCATATATTTCCCCCCATTTTTCCCCCCCATATTTCCCATATATTTTTTTCCCCCATATTTCCCATATTTCCCCCCCATATTTCCCATATATTTTTTTCCCCCATATTTCCCATATTCCCCCACATTTCCCCCCCACATTTCCCATATATTTCCCCCCATTCCCCCCACATTTCCCATATATTTCCCCCATTCCCCCCACATTTCCCATATATTTCCCCATTTCCCCCCACATTTCCCATATATTTCCCCCCATTCCCCCCATATTTCCCATATATTTCCCCATTTCCCCCCACATTTCCCATATATTTCCCCATTTCCCCCCACATTTCCCATATATTTCCCCATTTCCCCCCACATTTCCCATATATTTCCCCCCATTTCCCCCCACATTTCCCATATATTTCCCCATTTCCCCCCACATTTCCCATATATTTCCCCCCATTTCCCCCCACATTTCCCATATATTTCCCCCCATTTCCCCCCCATATTTCCCATATATTTCCCCCCATTTCCCCCCACATTTCCCATATATTTCCCCCCATTTCCCCCCATATTTCCCATATATTTCCCCCCATTCCCCCCACATTTCCCATATATTTCCCCCCATTCCCCCCCACATTTCCCATATATTTCCCCCCATTTTCCCCCCACATTTCCCATATATTTCCCCCCATTTCCCCCCATATTTCCCATATATTCCCCCCATTTCCCCCCACAATTCCCATATATTCCCCCCATTTCCCCCCATATTTCCCATATATTCCCCCCATTTCCCCCCACAATTCCCATATATTTCCCCCCATTCCCCCCACAATTCCCATATATTTCCCCCCATTTCCCCCCACATTTCCCCCATATTTCCCCCCATTTTCCCCCCACATTTCCCATATATTTCCCCCCATTTCCCCCCACATTTCCCATATATTTCCCCCCATTTCCCCCCCACATTTCCCATATATTTCCCCCATTCCCCCCACATTTCCCATATATTTCCCATATATTCCCCCCACATTTCCCATATATTTCCCCCCATTTCCCCCCCACATTTCCCATATATTTCCCCCATTCCCCCCACATTTCCCATATATTTCCCCCATTTCCCCCATATTTCCCATATATTTCCCCCATTTCCCCCATATTTCCCATATATTTCCCCCCATTTCCCCCCACATTTCCCATATATTTCCCCCATTTCCCCCCACATTTCCCCTATATTTCCCCCCATTTCCCCCCACATTTCCCCTATATTTCCCCCCATTCCCCCCCACATTTCCCATATATTTCCCCCCATTTCCCCCCACATTTCCCCTATATTCCCCCCATTTCCCCCCATATTTCCCATATATTTCCCCCCATTTCCCCCCACATTTCCCCTATATTTCCCCCCATTTCCCCCCCACATTTCCCATATATTTCCCCCCATTTCCCCCCCACATTTCCCATATATTTCCCCCCATTCCCCCCCACATTTCCCATATATTTCCCCCCATTTCCCCCCACATTTCCCATATATTTCCCCCCATTTCCCCCCCACATTTCCCATATATTTCCCCCATTCCCCCCACATTTCCCATATATTTCCCATATATTCCCCCCACATTTCCCATATATTTCCCCCCATTTCCCCCCCACATTTCCCATATATTCCCCCCATTTCCCCCCACAATTCCCATATATTTCCCCCCATTCCCCCCACAATTCCCATATATTTCCCCCCATTTCCCCCCACATTTCCCCCATATTTCCCCCCATTTTCCCCCCCACATTTCCCATATATTTCCCCCCATTTCCCCCCACATTTCCCATATATTTCCCCCCATTTCCCCCCCACATTTCCCATATATTTCCCCCATTCCCCCCACATTTCCCATATATTTCCCATATATTCCCCCCACATTTCCCATATATTTCCCCCCATTTCCCCCCCACATTTCCCATATATTTCCCCCATTCCCCCCACATTTCCCATATATTTCCCCCATTTCCCCCATATTTCCCATATATTTCCCCCATTTCCCCCATATTTCCCATATATTTCCCCCCATTTCCCCCCCACATTTCCCATATATTTCCCCCATTTCCCCCCACATTTCCCATATATTTCCCATATATTCCCCCCACATTTCCCATATATTTCCCCCATTCCCCCCACATTTCCCATATATTTCCCATATATTCCCCCCACATTTCCCATATATTTCCCCACATTTCCCCCCCACATTTCCCATATATTTCCCCCATTCCCCCCACATTTCCCATATATTTCCCCCATTTCCCCCATATTTCCCATATATTTCCCCCATTTCCCCCATATTTCCCATATATTTCCCCCCATTTCCCCCCACATTTCCCATATATTTCCCCCATTTCCCCCCACATTTCCCCTATATTTCCCCCCATTTCCCCCCACATTTCCCCTATATTTCCCCCCATTCCCCCCCACATTTCCCATATATTTCCCCCCATTTCCCCCCACATTTCCCCTATATTCCCCCCATTTCCCCCCATATTTCCCATATATTTCCCCCCATTTCCCCCCACATTTCCCCTATATTTCCCCCCATTCCCCCCCACATTTCCCATATATTTCCCCCCATTTCCCCCCACATTTCCCATATATTTCCCCCCATTTCCCCCCCACATTTCCCATATATTTCCCCCATTCCCCCCACATTTCCCATATATTTCCCATATATTCCCCCCACATTTCCCATATATTTCCCCCCATTTCCCCCCCACATTTCCCATATATTTCCCCCATTCCCCCCACATTTCCCATATATTTCCCCCCATTTCCCCCCACATTTCCCATATATTTCCCCCATTTCCCCCCACATTTCCCCTATATTTCCCCCCATTTCCCCCCACATTTCCCCTATATTTCCCCCCATTCCCCCCCACATTTCCCATATATTTCCCCCCATTTCCCCCCACATTTCCCCTATATTCCCCCCATTTCCCCCCATATTTCCCATATATTTCCCCCCATTTCCCCCCACATTTCCCCTATATTTCCCCCCATTCCCCCCCACATTTCCCATATATTTCCCCCCATTTCCCCCCACATTTCCCATATATTTCCCCCCATTTCCCCCCCATATTTCCCATATATTTCCCCCCCCACATTTCCCCTATATTTCCCCCCATTCCCCCCCACATTTCCCATATATTTCCCCCCATTTCCCCCCACATTTCCCATATATTTCCCCCCACATTTCCCATATATTTCCCCATATTTCCCATATATTTCCCCCCATATTTCCCATATATTCCCCCCCCTGTTCCCCCCAGGAGCGGGGCGAGGGCGAGCAGGAGAAGCAGCGCGGGGCGCTCCTGCTCTGCTGGGGCCGCGTGGCGGCCGCCGCGCCCCCGGAGCTGCTGCGCGCGCGCCTCGAGGGGCAGCTGCTGCCGCGCCTGCTGCGCCACGCCCGCGCCAAGGTGGGTGCCGGGATCAATGGGATTGATCGGGGATTTATCGGGGATTTATCGGGGATTGATCGGGGATTGATCGGGGATTGATTGGGGATTTATTGGGGATTTATTGGGAATTCTTCTCGAGGGGCAGCTGCTGCCGCGCCTGCTGCGCCACGCCCACGCCAAGGTGGGTGCCGGGATCAATGGGATTTATTTGGGATTGATCGGGGATTGATTGGGGATTGATTGGGAAATGATCGGGGATTTATTGGGGATTTATTGGGGATTTATTGGGAATTCTTCTCGAGGGGCAGCTGCTGCCGCGCCTGCTGCGCCACGCGCGCGCCAAGGTGGGTGCCGGGATCAATGGGATTGATCGGGGATTGATCGGGGATTGATCGGGGATTTACTGGGAATTTATTGGGGATTTATTGGGGATTCTTCTCGAGGGGCAGCTGCTGCCGCGCCTGCTGCGCCACGCCCGCGCCAAGGTGGGTGCCGGGATCAATGGGATTGATCGGGGATTGATCGGGGATTGATCGGGGATTTATTGGGGATTTATCGGGGATTGATCGGGGATTTTTTGGGAATTCTTCTCGAGGGGCAGCGGCTGCCACGCCTGCTGCGCCACACCCGCGCCAAGGTGGGTGCCAGGGGTGCTGATTAGTGCTGATTTAATGGGGATTGATTGGGGATTGATTGGGAATTTATTGGGGATTTATTGGGGATTTATTGGGGATTTATTGGGGATTTTTCAGGAATTTATTGGGGATTTTTTGGCAATTTATTGGGGATTTATTGGGAATTTTTTGGGAATTTTTCAGGAATTTATTGGAAATTTATAGCTGATGTTTCAGGATTTTATTGGGCATTTTATGGGAATTTATTGAGGATTTGTGAGGGGTTTATTGGGGATTTTTTGGGAATTTTTCTCGAGGGGCAGCTCCTGCCGCGCCTGCTGCGCCATGCGCGCGCCAAGGTCGGTGCCAGGGGTGCTGATTAGTGCTGATTTCATGGGGATTGATTGGGGATTTATTGGGGATTTATCGGGGATTTTTCGGGAATTTTACAGGAATTTATTGGGGATTTTTTGGGAATTTTTCAGGAATTTATTGGGGATTTTTGGGGAATTTATTGGGGATTTTTTGGGAATTTTTCAGGAATTTATTGGGGATTTTTTGGGAATTTTTCAGGAATTTATTGGGGATTTTTGGGGAATTTATTGGGGATTTTTTGGGAATTTTTCAGGAATTTATTGGGGATTTTTTGGGAATTTTTCAGGAATTTATTGGGGATTTTTTGGGAATTTTTCAGGAATTTATTGGGGATTTTTGGGGAATTTATTGGGGATTTTTTGGGAATTTTTCAGGAATTTATTGGGGATTTTTTGGCAAGTTATTAGGAATTTTTCAGGATTCTTTTGGGAATTTTTAGGAATTTATTGGGGATTTTTTGGGGATTTTTTGGGAATTTTTTTCGAGGGGCAGCTGCTGCCGCGCCTGCTGCGCCACGCGCACGCCAAGGTCGGTGCCAGGGGTGCTGATTAATGGGGATTGATCGGGGATTTATCGGGGATTTATCAGGGATTTATTGGGGATTCATCAGGGATTTATTGGGAATTTTTGTTAATTTATTGGGGATTTTTTTTTAATTTATTGGGAATTTACTGGGGATTTATTAGGAATTTTTTCTGTGATTTATTAGGAATTTTTTAGAAATTTTTCAGGCATTTTTTGGGAATTTTTCAGGAATTTATTGGGGATTCATTGGGGATTTATTGAGGATTTATCAGGGATTTATTGGGGATTTTTTAGGAATTTTTCTGTGATTTACTGGGAATTTTTTGGAATTTTTCAGGAATTTATTGGGGATTTTTTGGCAATTTATTGGGGATTTTATGGGGATTTTTTAGGAGTTTTTCAGGAATTTATTGGGAATTTTTAAGGAATTTTTTAAAAAATTTTCAGGAATTTTTTGGGAATTTTTCAGGAATTTATTGGGGATTTATTGGGGATTTATCAGGGATTTATTGGGAATTTTTTGGGGATTTATTAGGAATTTTTCTGTGATTTACTGGGAATTTTTTGGAATTTTTCAGGAATTTATTGGGGATTCATTGGTGATTTATTGGGGATTTATTGGGAATTTTTTTGGGAATTTTTTTTGGGATTTATTAGGAATTTTTCTGAGATTTACTGGGAATTTTTTGGAATTTTTCAGGAATTTATTGGGGAATTTTGGCAATTTATTGGGGATTTTATGGGGATTTTTTAGGAGTTTTTCAGGAATTTATTGGGAATTTTTTAGGAATTTTTCTGTGATTTATTGGGAATTTAATGGGAGTTTTTTTTTTTTAATTTTTCTGCGATTTATTGGGAATTTTTTTTTTAATTTTTCAGGAATTTATTGGGGATTTTTTGTTAATTTTTCAGGAACTTATCGGGGATTTATTTGGAGATTTATTGGGGATTTATTGGGGATTTATTGGTGACTTTATGAGAATTTATTGGGTATTTATTGGGATTTTTTTTGCTGTTTATT
The DNA here is from genome assembly GCF_036417665.1 of Passer domesticus. Taxonomy (NCBI): domain Eukaryota; kingdom Metazoa; phylum Chordata; class Aves; order Passeriformes; family Passeridae; genus Passer; species Passer domesticus. Next base: position 7,728 of record NW_026990129.1, on the reverse strand, counting down.
GGGAATTTTTTAGGGATTTCTTGGGATTTTTTAAGAAATTTATTGGGAATTTTTATTAATTTATTGGGGGTTTTCTGGGAATTTATTAGGGATTTATTGGGGAATTTATGGGTATTTATTGGCAGTTTTTCAGGAATTTATTGTGGACTTATTAGATTTTTTCAGGGATTTATTTGAAATTTTATGGGGATTTATTGGGGATTTAATGGGGATTTATTGGATATTTATTGGGGATTTCTTGGAAATTTTATGGGAATTTTATTGGAATATTTTGGCAATTTTGGGGGAATTTTTGGGATTTTTTTGGGAATTTATTGAGGATATATTGGCGGTTTATTGGGAATTTATTAAGAATTTATTGGGAATTTATTGGGGATTTTGTGCCGATTTAGTGGGGATTTAGTGGGGATTTATCAGGGATTTATCGGGGATTTATCAGGGATTTATTGGGGATATATTGGCGATTTATTTTGGGTTTATTGGGGATTTATCAGGGATTTATCGGTGAATTTTTTGGCAATTTATCGGGGATTTATCGGGGATTTTTTTTCACTTTATTGGGAATTTTTTAGGAATTGATTGGGATTTTTTAAAGAATTTATTGAGATTTTTAAAAGAAATTATTGGGATTTTTTGTTAATTTATTGGGAATTTTTGGGAATTTATTGGGGATTTATGGGGGATTTTATGGGGATCTGTTGGGAATTTATTGGGGATTTACTGGGGATTTATCAGGGATTTATCGGGGGTTTAATGGGGAATTTTATGGGGATTTATTGGGGATTTTTTTGGGATTTATTGGGGGTTTATCGGGGATTTATTGGGAATCTATTAGGGATTTTATGGGAATTTCTTGGGGATTTATTGGGGATTTTATGGGAATTTATTGGGGATTTATTGGGGATTTTATGGGAATTTCTTGGGGATTTATTGGGGAATTTTTTGTGAGTTTTCCAGGAATTTTCAGGTAATTTTTGGAGAATTTATTGGAGAATTTTGCAGGAATTTTCTGGGAATTTTTTTGGAATTTTTTGGGAATTTCATGGGAATATTCGGGATATTTTCCAGGATTGTCTGGGAATTTACCAGGAATTTTCAGGAATTTTCCAGGAATTTTCTCAGAATTTACCATATTTTTGGGAGAATTTTCTGGGAATGTCACAACAATTCCTCAGGAATTCCCGAGAATTTTGTGAGAATTTTCTGGGAATGTCCTGGTAATTTTTTGTGAATTATTTGATAATTTTTTGGGGGGAATTTTCCTGGAATTTACCAGGAATTTTCTGGAAATTTTCTAGAAATTTCCCAGCTATTTGGGGTTTGGGTTTTTTTTTTTATTTTCTGGGAATTTTCCAGGAATTTTTTGGCAATTTGTCAGGAATTTTCCAGGATTTCACAGCAATTTTCTGGGAATTTAATGGGAATATTCCAGGAATTTCCCAGAAATTTTCCTGGATTTTCCCAGGAATTTTCCATCCATTTCCTGGGAATTTTCCTGGATTTTTTTTGAGGAATTTTTTGGGGAATTTTCCAGGAATTTTTTTTGGGGAATTTTCCAGATTTTTGGGGGAATTTTCTGGCAATGTCACAAGAATTTCTCAGGAATTTTCCTGGAACTTCCCAGGAATTTTTCAGGAATTTTCCAGGATTTCCCAGGAATTTAACGTATATTCTCCAGGAATTTTCTGGGAATTTCCCATGAATTTCTCAGGAATTTTCTGTGATTTCCCAAGAATTTTCCATGAATTTTCCGTGAATATTCCAGGAATTTTTTGGGATTTGGTGGGAGATTTTCCCAAAAATAAAAAAAAAGATGGGGGGGATGATTCCCAGGGTTTGGAGGTTTTGGGATTGGGCTTTACCCGATGGAATTTGGGGTTTTTCCCACTGAAATTTAATTTTTTCCTGATGGAATTTTGTTTCTTCCCGATGGAATTTTGTTTTTCCCACTGAGATTTGGGGTTTACCACTGGAATTCCATTTTTTCCTGCTGGAATTCGGTTTTTCCTTGGGAATTTTGATTTGTCTGATGGATTTTTAAGTTTCTTTCCTGCTGGAATTTTTTTTTTTCCGAAGGGATTTTAGGTTTTTCCAACGGGATTTTGTTTTTTCCCGCTGAAATTTCATTTTTTCCCACTGGAATTTCAGTTTTTCCAGTGGGATTTTGGCTTTTCCTGATTGGAATTTAATTTTGCCTGATGGAAATTTTTTTTCCCCCACTGGAATTTTCTTTTTCCCGCTGGAATTTGGGATTTTCCTGATGGGAATTTTGGTTTTTGCACCCATTCAGGTTCTGGGAATAAAAGTAGAGACCAAGGTAGGGAATTTTGGGGTTGGAATTTTTCCTTTTTCTGCTTTTTCTTCTCATTCTGGGCTGGAAGCGCTTCCCGAGAAAACGCCGGAATTCCTGGAAAAATTCCCGGGAAAATTCCCAGGAAGAAGGGATGGGAAAAGGCCTTTCCTGGCAGAGGGACCTGGAAATTCCAGCCCAGATAATCCCAGAATTCCATGACTCCGAAATTCCATGATCCCAGAAATCCATGATTCTATAAATTGGGAATTCTGTGTTCCCAAAATTCCATCATTCCACGATCCCAGAATTCCGTGAATCTGGGGTTCCATGATTTTAGAAATTCCATGATCCCAGAATTCCATGATTCCGAAATTCCATGATCCCAGAATTCCATGATTCCGAAATTCCATGATCCCAGAATTCCTTCCGTCGTTCCCATGATTTTGGCATTCCACAATTCCATAAATTCCATGATCCTGTAATTCAGTTATTCCACGGTTCTGGAATTCTGTGTTCCCAGAATTCCATCATTCCACGATCCCGTAATTCCATGAATCTGGGGTTCCATGATTTTAGACATTCCATTATCCCAGAATTCCATTAATCTGGAATTCTATGATTTAAAAAATTCCATGATCTCAGAATTCCATAATTTTGCAATTCATGATCCTGTAATTCCATGAATTCCATAATTCCATGTGGTCAGAATCCCATAAATCCCTGATTCTGGAATTCCATGATCCCGTAATTCCACAAATTCCGTCAATTCCACGATCCCGTAATTCAAGAATCCCATTATTCTGGAATTCCGTGATCCCAGAATTCCAGAAAAATCCCCTGGAATTCCTGAGGTTCCCAAAGGCCTCCCCAGCCTGGGATCCATCCCAAAATCCCCAAATCCCAAATCCACCCCCGGAGCTTCCCTTGGGATCAATCCCGAGGATTTCCCTGCCCTGGGAATTCCGAGGGCTTGGACTGGGACATTCCCGGGGTTTTCCATGGAATTTTCTCCTTGGGAATTCCCTCCTTGGGCTCCACTAACGCCTCTCTCTCGCTGCCGCTAACGGCTTCCGCAAGGAATTCTCAGATTTTTCCGGAATTCCCAGATTTTTCTGGGATTCCTGGATTTTTTCTGGAATTCCTGGGTTTTGCTGGGATTGCTGGATTTTTTTTCCCCAGATTTTTATTTTATTATGTTTCATTTAATTTAATTTAATTTCATTTCATTTCATTTCATTTCATTTCATTTCATTTCATTCTATTCCAGTTTATTTTTAGGGCTGATCCCAGTTCCAGGCTAGTCCCGGTTTCCAGGATAATTCCAATCCCAATAATCCCAATCCCGGTGATTCCAATGGTGTTGATCATGGTTTCCAGGCTGATTCCAGTCCTAATAATCCCAATCCCAATCATCCAAATCCCGCTGATCCCGGTTCCAGGCTGATCCCAGTTCCAGGCTGATCCCAGTTTCCAGGATGGTTCCAATCCCAATAATCCCAATCCCGATGACCCCAATCCCGCTGATCCCGGTTTCGGGGCTGATCCCAATCCCAATAATCCTAATCCCATTGACCTTGGTTCCAGATTGATCATGGTTTCTGGGTTGATCCTAATCCAAATAATCCCGGTCCAAATGATCCCAGTTTCTGGGTTGAGCCTGCCAATCCCAATAATCCCAATCCCAATGATCCCAGTTTCCGGGCTGATCCCGCTGATCCCAATCCCAGTGATCCTGGTTTCCATGATGATCCCAATCCCGATAATCCCAATCCCAATGACCCTGGTTTGTGGGTTGATCCCATTTTCAGGCTGATCCCAGTTCTGGGTTGATCCTGGTTGCAGGTCGATCCTAATGCCAATAATCCCAATCCCAATGATCTCTGTTCTGAGTTGGTCCCAATCCCATTCTGGATTGATCCTGGTTCCAGGCTGATCCCGGTTTCTGGGCTGATCCCAATCCCAACAATCCCAGTCCCAATGATCCGAGTTCCAAGATGATCCCGATTTCTGGGTTGATCCCAATCCAAAAAATTCCAATCCCAATGATCCTTGTTCCCGGCTGATCCCATTGATCCCAATCCCAGTTCTGGGCTGATCCCAGTCCCAGTTCAGGGCTGATCCCAATCCCAGTTCTGGGCTGATCCCAGTCCCAGTTCAGGGCTGATCCCAATCCCAGTTCTGGGCTGATCCCAATCCCAGTTCCGGGCTGATCCCAGTCCCAGTTCTGGGCTGATCCCAATCCCAGTTCCGGGCTGATCCCAATCCCAGTTCTGGGCTGATCCCAGTCCCAGTTCTGGGCTGATCCCAATCCCAGTTCCGGGCTGATCCCAGTCCCAGTTCTGGGCTGATCCCTATCCCAGTTCTGGGCTGATCCCAATCCCAGTTCTGGGCTGATCCCAGTCCCAGTTCCGGGCTGATCCCAATCCCAGTTCCGGGCTGATCCCAATCCCAGTTCTGGGCTGATCCCAGTCCCAGTTCAGGGCTGATCCCAATCCCAGTTCAGGGCTGATCCCAGTCCCAGTTCAGGGCTGATCCCAATCCCAGTTCCGGGCTGATCCCAATCCCAGTTCCGGGCTGATCCCAATCCCAGTTCAGGGCTGATCCCAGTCCCAGTTCTGGCTGATCCCAATCCCAGTTCTGGGCTGATCCCAATCCCAGTTCTGGGCTGACCCCGGTGCTGATCCCAATCCCGGTGCTGACCCCGGTTCTGACCCCGGTCCCACTGACCCCGGTCCCGCTGCGGTCCCTCAGGACCCGGTGCTGAAGCTGAGCCTGGCCCGGAGCGTCTCCATGATCTGCCGCGCCCTGGCCTGCGGCGACTCCGGGAAGAATTCCGGGAAGAATTCCGGGAATTTGGAGAGTTACCCTGGGAGTTACCCCGGGAACGGCCCCGGGAACGGCCCCGGCAGCATCGCCCACAAGGCCGAGCTGGTGGCGCTGATGGTGGTGAGACTGGGAGGGACTGGGAGGGACTGGGATGGCACTGGGAGGGGACTGGGATGGACTGGGATTGGACTGGGATGGGACTGGGAGGGACTGGGATGGACTGGGATGGGACTGGGATGGACTGGGATGGGACTGGGAGGGACTGGGATGGACTGGGATGGGACTGGGATGGACTGGGATGGGACTGGGAGGGACTGGGATGGACTGGGATGGGACTGGGATGGACTGGGATGGGACTGGGAGGGACTGGGATGGACTGGGATGGGGACTGGGATGGACTGGGATGGGACTGGGAGGGACTGGGATGGACTGGGATTGGACTGGGATGGGACTGGGATGGCACTGGGAGGGACTGGGATGGACTGGGATTGGACTGGGATGGGACTGGGAGGGACTGGGATGGGACTGGGATGGACTGGGATGGGACTGGGAGGGAACTGGGATGGACTGGGAGTGACTGGGAGGGACTGGGATGGGACTGGGATGGGACTGGGAGGGACTGGGGTGGGACTGGGATGGACTGGGAGGGACTGGGATGGGACTGGGAGTGACTGGGATGGGACTGGGAGGGACTGGGATGGACTGGGAGGGACTGGGAGTGACTGGGAGTGACTGGGAGTGACTGGGAGTGACTGGGATGGGGATAATGGGAGGGACTGGGAGGGACTGGGATGGGACTGGGAGGGACTGGACTGGGTTATACTGGGATTAACGGGTGGGATAATGGGATACTGGGATGGGTTGGGTTGGACTGGGATGAGATAATGGGGTACTGGGATGAATTGGGAATGGATTGGGATTGACTGGGATGGGTTAGTGGCATAGTGGGATACACTGAGAGGGATTGGGATGGGACTGGGAGGGGACTGGGGTTAACTGGGATGGGATAAAGGGATACTGGGATGGGATACTGGGAGGAACTGGGAGCCACTGGGAGCTTCTGGGAATGACCAGAATCCGGGAATCAGTGAATTCAGGGATGCAGGAAATTCGGGGAAGCCAGGGATTCGGGAATTCAAGGATCCAGGAATTCCAGGATCAAAGGGAATCCGGGGAATTCCGAGAATTCAGGAATTCAAGGACTAAAGGAAATTCAGGAATTCCTGGCATCCAGGGAATTCAGGAATTCATGGATTCGGGAGGTTCAGGAATTCAAGGATTAAAGGGAATTCAGGGATTCAGGAAATTTAGGAATGCAAGGATTAAAAGGAAATGCAGGAATCCTGGGAATTCAGAAAATCCAGGGAATTTAGAGATTTAAGGATTAAACGGAATTCAGGAATCCTGGGAATCCAGGAAACTCGGGGATTTGGGAATCCAGGGAATTCAGGGAATTTGGGAATTCAGGAATTTGGGAATTCAGGAATTTGGGAATTCAGGAATTTCCCACCTGGAATTCCCATCTGGAGCAGTTGGATAACCCGCGATGGCTGCTGGGAAGTCCGGGATCCCTTTGGATCCCGGTGGAACATTCCGGAGGGAGCATTCCGGAACATTCCATTCCCGATGTTTTCTCCCCCAGGAGTTCCTGCGGGCGGAGCCCCCGGAGCCCCCGGAGCGGACGCGGCTGCGGCAGCGAGCGCTGAGCGCCTGCGCGCACCTGGTGTATCCTGGCCGTGCCCCGATTCCCAAATCCCCGAAATTCCGGAGCTCGGGGACCCCTGGGAACTCCGGGATCGGGGTGTGGGGTTGGGTCCTTGGGAATTGTCAGAATTCCAGGAATTTCGGGAGTTCCAGGAGTTCAGAGACCCCTGGGAACTCCGGGATTGGGGTGTGGGGTTGGGTCCTCCTTGGGAATTGTCAGAATTCCCAAAATCCCGGGATTCCGGGAGCTCGGAGACCCCTGGGAACTCTGGGGCCGGGGTTTGGGGGTTGGGTCCTCCTTGGGAATTCCCAATATTCCCCAAATCCCGGAATTCTGGGCGCTCAGAGACCCCTGGGAGTTCCAGGATTGGGGTTTGTGGTTGGGACCTTGGGAATTCTCAGAATTCCCAAAATCCCGGGATTCCAGGAGCTCGGACACCCCGGGGAATAACGGGATCGGGGTTTGGGTCCTTGGGAATTCCCAAAATCCCGGAATTCCGGGAGCTCGGGGGACCCCTGGGAATTACGGGATCGGGGTTTGGGGTTGGGTCCTCCTTGGGAATTGTCAGAATTCCAGGAATTCCGGGAGTTCTGGAGCCTCTTGGGAATTCCAGGATTGGGGTTTGGGGTTGGGACCTTGGGAATTCCCAAAATTTTGGGATTGGGATTTGGGAGTGGGCTGGGATTTGGGATTTGGGGTTGGATCCTGGGAATTTTGGGAATTCTGAGAATTGTGGAGCCCCTGGAACCACTCCTTGGAATTCCAGGATTTTGGGAATTCCCAAAGAATCCCCAGTAACTCCCAAAAATCCCCAATAATTCCCAATAAATTCCCAGTAATTCCTATTAATTCCCAATAATTCCCATTAATTCTAAATAATCCACAGTAATTCCCAATAACTCCC
>NW_026990128.1:0-28906 GCF_036417665.1 Passer domesticus | reverse complement strand
GTTTTTGGGGTTATTTTGGGGCAGTTTGGGGTCGGTTTTCAGGCTGATTTTGGGGTGATTTGGGGTCACTTTTTGGGCTATTTTGGGTCAGGTTTTGGGCTGATTTTGGGGCTATTTTGGGTCAGATTTTGGTCTGGTTTTGGGGCTATTTTTGGGATAATTTGGGGCTGATTTTTGGCTATTTGGGGTCAGGTTTTGGGCTGGTTTTTGGGCTGATTTTGGAGCAGTTTGGGGTCAGTTTTTGGGGTGGTTTTGGGCTATTTTGGGTCAGTTTTCGGGGCTATTTTTTAGATATTTTTTGGATAATTTGGGGCGGGTTTTGGGATAATTTTGGGCTGGTTTTGGGCTATTTGGGGTCAGTTTTTTGGGCTGATTTTGGGCTATTTTGGGGTCAGTTTTTGGGGTGATTTTGGGATATTTTTGGGCTGGTTTTGGGGCTATTTTTTAGATATTTTTTGGATAATTTCGGGCTGGTTTGGGGCTATTTGGGGTTGGGTTTTGGGTTGATTTTGGGCTATTTGGGGTCAATTCTTGGGCTGGTTTTGGGATAATTTTCAGCTGATTTCGGGCTGATTTTGGGGCAGTTTGGGGTCGGTTTTTGGGCTGATTTGGGGTGATTTTGGGCTGCCTTTGGCCGTTTGGAGCAGTGCAGCGCGCCGTGTCGCTGTTCTCGCTGAGCGACCCCGCCCTGAGCCCGGAGCTGCCCCCCGCCCCTCCCCCACCCCCGCGCGCCGCGCCCCTCCCCCCGCTCAGGTACCGAGGGGGGGGGGGGGATCCCAGATTGGGGGGAAAAAGGGAAATTTGGGGGGGAAATCCGGAATTTGGGGGGAAAAAAGGGAAATTTGGGTGGAAAAAGGGAAATTTGGGAGAAAAAGTTGTGAATTTTGGGGGGAAAAAGGGGAATTTTGGGGAGAAAATCCGAAATTTGGGGGGAAAAGGGGGAAATTTGGGGGGAAAAATTGTGAATTTTGGGGGGAAAATTCTGAAATTTGGGGGGGAAAAAGGGGAAATTTGGGGGGAAAAGGGAATTTTGGGGGGGAAAAGGGAAATTTGGGGGGAAAAATCCCAAATTTGGGTGGGAAAAAGGGAAATTTGGGGGGAAAATCCGAAATTCAGGGGGAAAAATAGAAATTTGGGTGGGAAAATCTGAAATTTGGGGGGAAAAATCCAAAATTTGGGGGGGGGGAAATTGTAAATTTTGGGGGAAAAATGGGAATTTTGGGGTGGAAAAGGGAAAAATGGGGGAAAAAATCCGAAATTGGGGGGGGGAAATTGTAAATTTTGGGGGGGGGGGGAAAGGAAAATTTGGGGAAAAAAATCCAAAATTTGGGGGGGAAAATTGTAAATTTTGGTGGGGAAGGGGAATTCTGGGGGGGAAAAATGGGAATTTTGGGGGTGGAAAAAGGGAAAATTGGGAGAAAAAAATGGGAATTTTGGGGGGAAAGGGAAATTTGGGGGGAAAAGGGGGAATTTTGGGGTGGAAAAAGGGGGATTTTGGGGGAAAATGGGAAAACTTGGGAGGAAAAAATCAAAATTTGGGGGGAAAACGGGAATTTTAGGGGTGGAAAAAGGGAAATTTGGGGGAAAAATGTGAATTTTGGGGGAAAAAATTGAGAATTTGGATCAAAAATCAGAAATTTTTAGGGGTTAAAAAAGTATTTTGGGGAAAATTGAATTTTTTTGGGATTGATTTTTCTGGGCCATTTTTGGGCTTTTTTCCCTGTTCATTTTTTCCCATTTTTGCCGTTTCCAACCCCAAATTGCCCCAGCCCCTCCCCGGCCCCCCTGGATCTGCCAGGAAAGGTTTCCCAGCTGGAGGCGATGCTGAAGCAGCTCCACAGCGACCTGGAGAAGGTGAGAGCGCCCAAAATGCCCTTTTCGCCCCCAAAATTCCCTTTTTCCCCCAAAATTCCCTCCAAAATGCAATTATTCCCTAAAAAAATGACTTTTTTTCCCAAAAAAAAGACTTTTTTCCCTAAAAAATGACTTTTTTACCTAAAAAAAGAGACTTTTTTTCCCTAAAAAAATGCCATTATTCCCTAAAAAAATACTTTTTTCCGCCAAAAAATGACTTTTTTCCCTAAAAAATGACTTTTTTACCCCCAAAAAATTACTTTTTCCCTTAAAAAAATGACTTTTTTCCCTTAAAAAGTTACTTTTTTCCCTCAAAAAAAGACTTTTTTCCCTAAAAAATGACTTTTTCCCTAAAAAAATGCAATTATTCCCTAAAAAAATGACTTTTTTCCCAAAAAAACCTTTTTCCCTAAAAAAACGACTTTTTCCCCAAAAAAAACTGAATTTTTCCCAAAAAAACCTAATTTTTCCCTAAAAAAACTTTTTCCCCTAAAAAATGACTTTTTTCTCTAAAAAAAAAGATTTTTTCCCCAAAAAAATGAAAATATTCCCTAAAAAGCGCCATTATTCCCTCAAAAAATGACTTTTTCCCTAAGAAAAATGCAATTATTCCCTACATATATGACATTTTTCCCTAAAAAAATGACTTTTTCCTTAAAAATTTTTTTCCTTAAAAAAAATTACTTTTTCTCCTAAAAAAATGAGTTTTTTCCCTTAAAAAAATGCCGTTTTTCCCTTAAAAAAAAGGCTTTTTTCCTTAAAAAAAATTACTTTTTCACCTAAAAAAAGATTTCTTTCCCTAAATATGACTTTTTTCCCTAAAAAAAAACCTTTTTTCCCCCAAAAAAAGTCATTACTCCCTAAACAAAATGACTTTTTCCCCCCCAAAAAATTACTTTATTCCCTAAAAAAATGACTTTTTCCCCTAAAAAATGACTTTTTTCCCTAAAATAATTATTTTTTTCCCTAAAAACACCTTTTTCCTCTAAAAAAACCTTTTTCCCCTAAAAAATGCCATTATTCTCGAAAAAATGACTTTTTTTCCCTAAAAAAAATCAAATTTTTTGCTAAAAAATCCCCATTTTTTGCCCAAAAATCCCCATTTTTTTCCCTAAAAATCCCCCAAATTTGGGATTTTCCCCTTAAAAACCCCAAATTAAATAAATTATTTTTTATCTTAAACAAACCCAAAAAATCAACCAAAAAAATGCATTTTTAACCTAAAAAATTCCATTTTTTTGCTAAAAAATTGTCGTTTTTTGCCCAAAAAATCCCCATTTTTTTTCCCCTAAAATTCCCCAAAATTTGGGATTTCTCCCCAAATTCCGTTTCCCCCCAGGAGAAGCAGGACAAGGTGTTCCTGCAGGCCGAGGTGGCCAACCTGCGGCAGAACAACCGGCGCCTGCAGCAGGAGTCGAGCTCGGCCGCGCGGCAGCTGCGGCGCTTCGCCCGCATCTTCTCGGGGGCGGCGGAGCACCACGAGCCCTGAGGAGATCCAACGGGATGGATCCCGTCAGGAACTTCTCCAGAACTTCTGAGCACCAGGAGACCCCACTGGGATCAACTGGGATGGAGAAATCCTCTGGAATTGTGGTGGAACCCATCAGGAACTTCTCCAGAGCTTCTGAGCACCACGAGCCCTGAGGAGATCCAACGGGATGGATCCCGTCAGGAACTTCTCCAGAGCTTCTGAGCACCATGAGCCCTGAGGAGATCCAACGGGATGGATCCCATCAGGAAGTTCTCCAGAACTTCTGAGCACCACGAACCCTGAGGAGATCCAACTGGGACTTACTGGGATCTACTGGGATGGAGAAATCCTCTGGAATTGTGGTGGATCCCATCAGGAACTTCTCCAGAACTTCTGAGCACCACGAGCCCTGAGGAGATCCAACGGGATGGATCCCATCAGGAACTTCTCCAGAACTTCTGAGCACCACGAGCCCTGAGGAGATCCACTGGGACTTAGTGGGATCTACTGGGATGGATCCCATCAGGAACTTCTCCAGAGCTTCTGAGCACCACGAGCCCTGAGGAGATCCAACGGGATGGAGAAATCCCCTGGAATTGTGGTGGATCCCATCAGGAACTTCTCCAGAACTTCTGAGCACCAGGAGATCTGACTTGGACTTACTGGGATGGAGAAATCCTCTGGAATTGTGGTGGGATGGATCCCATCAAGATGTTCTCAGGAGCTTCTGAGCACCAGGAACCCTCACTGGGATCTACTGGGATGGAGAAATCCTCTGGAACTGGGATGGATCCCATCAGGAACTTCTCCAGAGCTTCTGAGCACCAGGAGACCTGACTGGGACTTACTGGGACAGAGAAATCTCCTGGAATTGTGGTGGATCCCATCAGGATCTTCTCAGGAGCTTTGGAGTACCAGGAACCATGACTGGAACCCACTGGGACATAGAAATCCTCTGGAATTGTGGAACCCATCAGGATGTTCTCCAGAACTTCTGAGCACCAGGAACCCTCTCTGGGATCTACTGGGACTTACTGGGATGGAGAAATTTTCTGGAATTGTGGTGGATCCCATCAGGATCTTCTCGGGAGCTTCTGAGCACCAGGAGCTCAAACTGGGATCCACTGGGACAGAGAAATCTCCTGGAATTGTGGTGGATCCCATCAGGATCTTCTCGGGAGCTGCTGAGCACCACGAACCCTGAGGAGATCCAACTGGGACTTACTGGGATCTACTGGGATGGAGAAGTTCTCTGGAACTGGGATGGATCCATCAGGATCTTCTCCAGAACTTCTGAGCACCAGGAACCGTGACTGGGATCTACTGGGACTTACTGGGACAAAGAAATCCTCTGGAATTGTGGTGGATCCCATCAGGAACTTCTCGGGAGCTGCTGAGCACGAGGAACCACGAGAGGATCCAACTGGGACTCAATGGGACGAAGAAATCCACTGGAACTGGGATGGATCCCATCAGGATCTTCTCCAGAGCTTCTGAGCACCACGAACCCTGGGGAGATCCACTGGGATCTACTGGGACAGAGAAATCCTCTGGAATGGTGGTGGAACCCATCAGGATCTTCTCAGGAGCTTCTGAGCACCACGAACCGTGATGGGATCTACTGGGACTCAATGGGATCCAACTGGGACCTACTGGGACTTACTGGGATAGAGAAATCCTCTGGAATTGTGGTGGATCCCATCAGGATGTTCTCCAGAGCTTCTGAGCACCATGAACTGTGACTGAGATCTACTGGGACTTACTGGGATGGATCCCATCAGGATCTTCTCAGGAGCTTTGGAGCACCAGGAGACCCCATTGGGATCCACTGGGACCTACTGGGACGGAGAAATCCTCTGGAACTGGGATGGATCCCATCAGGAACTTCTCCAGAGCTTCTGAGCACCACAAACCCTGAGGAGATCCACTGGGATGGAGAAGTCCATTGGAACTGGGATGGATCCCATCAGGAACTTCTCAGGAGCTTTGGAGCACCAGCAGACTCCACCGGGATCCAGAATTTTCTTCCTGGGACGGAAAAATCAGATCTGAGACCTCCCCTGCAGAGCCAGAACATTCCAGAAGGATCCAGAACCTTCCAGAAGGATCCAGAACCTTCCATGGAATTCCAGAACCTTCCATACGGGACCAAGACCCTTCCTGAGGATCCAGAACGTTCCAAGGATCTCCAGAACCTTCCAGAAGCTTCCACAGGGAACCGAGATGCTTCCTGTGGGTCCAGAACATTCCATGGGGGTCCAAGACCCTCCTGGTGGGATCCAGAACATTCCTGAGGGACACAAGAACATCCCTGTGCTTCCAGAACTTTCCGTGGAATTCCAGAACCTTCCATATGGGACCAAGACCCTTCCTGAGGATCCAGAACCTTCCAAGGATCTCCAGAACGTTCTCCATGGATCCAAAACATTCCGTGGAATTCCAGAACCTTCCACGCGGACCCAGGAATTCCAAAACTCTTCCAGAACTTTCTGCGCTGATCCAGAACCTCCCCAGTGGGTCCCGGACTCCTCCTACAGGTCCAGAACTTTCCACGGGGTTCCAGAACCTTCCGTGCAGGACTCGGAACATTCCAGAAGCTTCCACAGCGATCCGAGGACCTCCCTAGGGATCCAGAACTTTCCAGAACATTCCAGAACTTTTCATGGAATTCCAGAACATTCCGCGGAATTCCAGAACCTTCCATGGGATTCCAGAAATCCCAGAATTCCAGAACTTCCCATGGGATTCCAGAACTTCCAGAACATTCTGCGGAATTTCAGAATTTCCAGAACGTTCCACAGAATTCCAGAACTTCCAGGTGCTTCCACGGGGATCCAGAACATTCCACAGAATTCCAGAACTTTCCATGGGATTCCAAAAATCCCAGAACTTTTCATGGAATTCCAGAACTTCCCATGGAATTCAAAACTTCCGGAACTTCTGGGGGATCCAAAACTTTCCAGAACTTACCGTGGAATTCCAGAACTTTCCAGACATTTCCAGGTGCTTCCAGAGGGATCCAGAAATTCCAGAACTTTCCCCGGAATTCAAAACTTCCAGAACTTTCCGGGGGGATCCAAAACCTTATAGAACTTACCATGGAATTTCAGAACTTTCCATGGAATTCCAGAACTTTCCGGACATTTCCAGGTGCTTCCAGAGGGATCCAGAAATTCCAGAACTTCCCACGGAATTCCGGAACTTTCCACGGAATTCCAGATCCTTCCAGAGGGTCCCAGGCCCCTCCCCCCCCCGGATGTCCAGGGAAAAGGGGGAGGGGCCTCTCCAAAGGCAATAAGAGCCCCTCCCCCCTCGTTAGGGGAGGGCTCCAATCTTTAATTAATAATAATAATAATTAATGAGGATGAATTAATTAATAATAATTAAGGAGCTTCCAGGCGTGGCAATCCAGGCACTTTGATCCCTAAAAATTCCTAAAAAATTCCCAAAAATTTCCTAAAAATCCTTAAAAATTCCCAAAATTCCTTAAAATTGCTAAAATTCCCTAAAAAATTCCTAAAAATTCCTTAAAAATTCCTAAAAATTCCTAAAAAATGCCCTAAAAATTCCCTAAAAAAATTCCTAAAATTTCCTTAAAAATTCCTTAAAAATTCCTAAAAAATCCCTAAAAATTTCCTAAAAAATTCCCTAAAAAATTCCTAAAATTTCCCTAAAAATTTCCTTAAAACTCCCCAAAAAAATCCCAAAAATTTCCTAAAAAATTCCTTAGAATTTCCTAAAATTTTCCTTTAAAAATCCTTAAAAATTCTTAAAATTTCCTAAAAATTTCCTTTAAAAATTCCTAAAATTCCCTTAAACAATCCCTAAAATTTCCTTAAAAATTCCTAAAATTTACTAAAAATTTCCTAAAATTCTTTAAAAATTCCTAAAATTTCCTTAAAAATTCCTAAAAATCCCTTAAAAATTCCCTAAAAATTCCTAAAATTTCCTTTAAAATTCCCTAAAAAATTCTTTTAAAAACTCCTAACATTTCCTAAAAAAAATCCTTAAAATTTCCTAAAAATTTCCTTAAAAATTCCTAAAAAATTCCTAAAATTTTCTAAAAAAATTGTAAAATTCCCAAAAAGTTTCCTTAAAAATTCTAAAAATTCCTAAAATTTCCTAAAAATTCCCTAAATTATTTCCTGGAGCGGCTCAGGGTTTGAAACCCCTCCCCCTTCCTTCCCCAAAATCCCCAAAAATTCCCCAAAATTCCCAAATTCCTGTTTATAAAACACTATATTTGTATAAATGGCACCGTTTTTATCCCAAATCCCAAATTTTTTTTTTCCCTTTTTTTTTTGCTGGTTTTGGGATGAGGGGAAAATTCCCAAAATTTCCCCAAAATGTCCCCAAAAAATCCCCAAAATTTGGGATTTTTCCTCCCCGTTCCCTCCTTTTTTGTCTTATTTAATCCCCTCCCCCCTCCCGTTCCCAGAAAATTTTGTGGGTAGGAATAAAAATTCCCAAAATTTTTGTGGGTTTGAGTTTGGAATTTTGGGGGGAAAAAGGGAATTTTTGGGGAAAAAGGGAATTTTGGGGGGAAAAATGGGAATTTATTTGGGGAAAAAAGGGAATTTTGGGGGGAAAAATGGGAATTTATTTGGGGAAAAAGGGAATTTTGGGGGGAAAATGGGAATTCTGGGGTGTCGGGGATTTATTCTGGGGTCACTCCTGGGTCATTTTGGGGGTCCTGGGTCACTTTTGGGGTCCAGGGTCACTTTTGGGGTCCAGATTTGGCTTTGGGGTCTCAGAGGTTGTGGGTGGCACTTTTGGGGTCACTCCTGGGTCATTTTTGGGGTCACTCCTGAGGCCACTTTTGGGGTCCAGGGTCACTTTTGGGGTCCAGGATCACTTTTGGGGTCACTTTTGGGGTCTCAGGGATCCATCCAGAGTCACTTTTGGGGTCACTCCCAGAGTCATTTTTGGGATCTTCCTGGGGTCATTTTTGGGGTCACTCCTGAGGTCACTCTTGGGGTCACTTTTAGGGTCATTTCTGGGGTCACTTTTTGGGTCACTCCTGGGGTCCTGGGTCACTTTTGGGGTAATTTTTGGGGTCTTCCTGGGGTCATTTTTGGGGTCACTTTTGGGGTCCAGGGATCACTTTTGGGATCACTCCTGGATCATCCTTGGGGTCATTCCTGGGATCACTTTTGGGGTCATTTCAGTGGTCACTCAGGGTCATTTTGGGGTCCTGGGTTGCTTTTGGGGTCTGGGGTCACTTTCGGGATCGCTCCTGGGTCATTTTTGGGGTCTTCCTGGGGTCATTTTTGGGGTCCAGGGTCACTTTTGGGGTCCCTCCTGGGGTCACTTTTAGGGGTCTCAGGGATCCATCCAGAGTCACTTTTGGGATCACTCCTGGGTCATTTTTGGGGTCACTTTTGGGGTCCCTCCTGGGGTCACTTTTGGGGTCACTCTTGGGTCATTTTTGGGGTCCTGGGTCACTCCTGGGGTCACTTTTGGGGTCCCTCCGGGGATCACTTTGGAGTCCAGGGTCACTTTTGGGGTCTCAGAGATCCATCCAGAGTCACTTTTGGGGTAATTTTTGGGGTCACTTTTGGGGTCCGGGGTCACTTTTGGGGTCTCAGGAATCCATCCAGAGTCACTTTTGGGGTCACTTTTGGGGTCCTGGGTCACTTTAGGGGTCACTTTTGGGGTCCGTGGGTCACTTTTGGGATCGCTCCTGGATCATTTTCGGGGTCACTCCCGGGGTCATTTTTGGGGTCTTCCAGGAGTCATTTTTGGGGTCCAGGAGTCACTTTAGGGGTCACTTTTGGGGTCCCTCCGGGGGTCACTTTCGGGATCGCTCCTGGGTTATTTTTGGGGTCACTTTTGGGGTCCTGGGGTCTCTTTTGGGGTCACTCCTGGGATCACTTTTGGGGTCCTGGAGTCACTTTTGGGGTCCAGGGTCATTTTTGGGATCTCTCCTGGGTCATTTTTGGGGTCTTCCTGGGGTCATTTTTGGGGTCCAGGTTCACTTTTGGGGTCCCTCCTGGGGTCACTTTTAGGGTCTGGGGTCACTTTTGGGGTCTCAGGGATCCATCCAGAGTCACTTTTGGGATCACTCCTGGGTCATTTTTGGGGTCACTTTTAGGGTCATTTTTGGGGTTATTTTTGGGGTCACTTTTTGGGTCACTCCAAGGTCATTTTTGGGGTCACTCCTGGGGTCACTTTTGGGGTCCAGGGTCATTTTAGGGGTCACTTCTGGGGTCCAGGGGTCACTTTTGGGATTGCTCCTGGATCATTTTTGGGGTCACTCCTGGGGTCCAAGGTCACTTTTGGGGTCTCAGGGATCCATCCAGAGTCATTTTGGGTCACTTTTGGCATCACTCCAGGGTCACTTTTGGGGTCAAGGGTCACTTTTGGGGTCCCTCCTGGGTCACTTTTGGGGTCTTCCTGGGGTCACTTTTGGGGTCACTCCTGGGTTATTTTTGGGGTCCCTCCTGGGGTCACTTTTGGGTCCAGGGTCACTTTTGGGGTCCCTCCAGGGGTCACTTTTGGGGTCCAGGGTCACTTTTGGGGTCCAGGGTCACTTTTGGGGTCACTTTTGGGTTCCAGGGTCACTTTTGGGGTCCAGGGTCACTTTTGGGGTTCCTCCGGGGATCGCTTTTGGGGTCTGGGGTCACTTTTGGGGTCTCAGGGATCCATCCAGAGTCACTTTTGGGATCACTCCTGGGTCATTTTTGGGGTCACTTTTGGGGTCCTGGGTCACTCCTGGGGTCCCTCCTGGGTTATTTTTGGGGTCCAGGGTCACTTTTGGGGTCACTCCTGAGGTCATTTTTGGGGTCCAGGGTCACTTTTGGGGTCCCTCCGGAGGTCATTTTTGGGGTCCCTCCGGGGGTCACTTTTGGGATTGCTCCTGGGTCACTTTTGGGGTCTTCCTGGGGTCACTTTTGGGGTCACTCAGTCCAACGGTGGCCGCAGTGCGGGGCCGTGCACACGTAGTAAAGCCTCATGGCGTCCTGTGGGATTTGGGGGAAATTTGGGGAAAATTCCTGGAAAAACTCCCCAAAAACCTCCTCACAAAATACCCCAAAACCCCTCCCCAAAATCCCCCCCCCAAAAACCCCAAATCCCACAAGACCCCTCCCCGAAATGCCCAAAAACTCCAACAAAAAACCCCAAAGTCGCCTGGAAATTCACCCAAAACCCCAAAAATTCCCAAAGACTTCTCCCAAAATCCCCTGGGACCCCTCCCCAAAAAACCCCAAAATCCCCTGGGACCCCTCCCCAAAAAAAACCCCAAAATCCCCTGGGACCTCTCCCCAAAATCCCCTGGGACCCCTCCCCAAAATCCCCTGGGACCCCTCCCCAAAATCTCCTGGGACCCCTCCCCAAAATCTCCTGGGACCCCTCCCCAAAATCTCCTGGGACCCCTCCCCAAAAAACCCCAAAACCTTTCCCCAAAATCCCAAAAAACTCCAGTAAAAAACCCAAAATCCCTTGGGACCCCTCCCCAAAAAAACCCCAAAATCCCCTGGGACCCCTCCCCAAAAACCTCCTGGGACCCCTCCCCAAAAAACCCCAAAATCCCCTGGGACCCCTCCCTAAAAAACCCCAAAATCCTCTGGGACCCCTCCCCAAAATCTCCTGGGTCCCCACCCCAAAAAAACCCCAAAATCCCCCAAGACCCCACCCCAAAAAACCCCAAAATCTCTTGGGGCCCCTCCCCCAAAAAACCCCAAAATCTTTTGGAACCCCACCCAAAAAAACCCCAAAACCTTTCCCCAAAATCCCAAAAAAACTCCAGTAAAAAACCCAAAATCCCCCAAAAAACCCCAAAATTCCCAAAAACTCTTTCCAAAATCCCCTGGGACCCCTCCCCAAAAACTTCCTGGGACCCCCCAAAAAAACCCTTTTTGGGGAGGGGTCCCAGGGGATTTTGGGAAGGATTTTGGGGAGGTTTTAGGGAGGATTTTGGGGTTTTTTAAGGAGAATTTTGGGGTTTTTCTGGGGAAGATTTTGGGGTTTTTTTGGAGGACTTTATGGAAGGATTTTGGGGTTTTTTTGGGGAGAATTTTGGGTTTTTTAGGAAGATTTTTAGGAAGGATTTTGGGGAGGTTTTAGGGAGAATTTTGAGGTTTTTGAGGAAGATTTTGGGGGCTTTTTAGGGAGAATTTTGGGGTTTGTTTTAGGGAGGATTTTGGGGTTTTTTGGGGAGAATTTTGGGGTTTTTGGGGAGGATTTTGAGATTCTTTTAGGGAGGATTTTGGGGTTTTTTAGGAAAATTTTTAGGAATATTCTGGGGTGGTTTTAGGGAGAATTTTGGGGTTTTTTTTAGGGAAGATTTTGGAGTTTTTTGGAGAATTTTTGGGAAGGATTTTGGGGAGGTTTTAGGAGGATTTTGGTGGTTTTTTGGGGAGAATTTTGGTTTTTTTGGGGAGGATTTTGGGGTTTTTTCGGGGAGAATCTTGGGGGGTTTTGTTTTGGGAGGATTTTGGGGGTTTTGGGAGTATTTTGGGGTTTTTTTTAGGGAGAATTTGGGGTTTTTTTTAGGGAGATTTTTAGGAAGGATTTTGGGGGGGTTTTAGGGAGAATTTTGGGGTTTTTTTTAGGAAGAATTTGGGGTTTTATAGGAAGGGTTTTGGGGAGGTTTTAGGGAGAATTTTGGGGTTTTTGGGGAGGATTTTGGGATAATTTTGGGGTGTTTTTGGGTTGGTCTCACCTCGGCGCGGGCGCTGTGGGACTGGAAGAACACGGCCTCCTTGTGGCCACACCTGCACAGGGACACCGGCGCTGTCCCCAAAGCTCCCGCGTGTCCCCAAGGTGTCCCCAGATGTTCCTGGTGTCGCCCCAGCTGTCCCCAGGATGTCCCCAAATATTCCTGATGTCCCCAAGGTGTCTCCAGGTGTCCCCAAATGTTCCTCATGTCCCCAAGGTGTCCCCAAAGGTCCCTGATGTCCCCCAGGTGGCCCCACGGGTCCCCAAAGCTCTCTCGTGTCCCCAGGATGTCCCCAAATGTTCCTGATGTCCCCAGGGTGTCCCCAGCATGTCCCCAAGGTGTCCCCAAGGTGTCCCCAGGGTCCCCCAGGTGTCCCCAGTGTCCCCCAGGTGGCTCTGATGTCCCCAGGTGTCCCCAGGATGTCCCCAGGGTGTCCCCCCAGGTGTCCCCAAGGTGGCTCCAATGTCCCCAGGTGTCCCCAAGGTGTCCCCAGGTGTCCCCAAGGTGGCTCTGATGTCCCCCAGGATATCCCCAGATGTCCCCAGGGTGTCCCCAGGGTGTCCCCAAGTGTCCCCAAGATGTCCCTCAAGTGTCCCCAAGGTGGCTCTGATGTCCCCAGGTGTCCCCAAGGTGTCCCCAGGGTGTCCCCAGGGTGTCCCCAGGTGTCCCCAAGGTGTCCCCAGATGTCCCCCAGGTGCCCCCAAGGTGTCCCCGAAGTGTCCCCAGATATCCCCAAGGTGGCTCTGATGTCCCCACGGTGTCCCCAAAGGTCCCTGATGTCCCCAAGGTGTCCCCAGTGTCCCTAGGATGTCCCCAAGGTGTCCCAAGGTGTCCCAAGGTGTCCCCAAGGTGGCTGCAATGTCCTCCAGGATATCCCCAGATGTCCCCAAGGTGGCTCTGATGTCCCCAGGTGTCCCCAGGATGTCCACAAGGTGTCTCCAGGTGTCCCCAAGGTGTCCCCAGGTGTCCCCCAGGTGGCTCTGATGTCCCCAGGGTGTCCCCAGGTGTCCCCAAGGTGGCTCTGATGTCCCCCAGGTGTCCCCAGATGTCCCCAGGGTGTCCCCAAGGTGTCCCCAGGTGTCCTCCAGGTGTCCCCAGGATGTCCCCAGGTGTCCCCAGGTGTCCCCAAGGTGGCTCTGATGTCCCCCAGGTGTCCCCAGATGTCCCCAGGTGTCCCCAGGGTCCCCCGGGCTCACTTCTGGCACGGGTGATCCTCGGTGCGGGGCAGGGTCGGGTCCTGCGACACGTCCGCGATGATCTGGGTCAGCTCGCTGCAAAAACACCCAAAATCCCCCAAAATTACCCCAAAATCCCCCAAAATTACCCCAAAATCCATCCCGAATCCACCCAGAATTCCCCAAAATCCATCCAGAGTTCCCCAAAATTCCCCCAAATCCACCCAGAATTCCCCCAAATCCATCCAAAATTGCCTAAAATTCCCCCAAAATCCGTAAAATTACCCCAAAATTACCCCAAAATTCCCCAAAATTCCCTAAAATTACCCCAAAATCCCTCAAAATCCACCCAAAATTCCTTAAAATTACCCCAAAATCCACCCGCAATTCCCCAAAATTACACCAAAATCCACCCAGAATCCCCTAAAATTACCCCAAAACCCACCCAGAATTCCCCAAAATTACCCCAAAATCCCTCAAAATCCACCCAGAATTTCCCAAAACCCTCCCAGAATTCCCTAAAATTACCCCAAATTCCCTACAATTACCCCAAAATCCACCCAAAATTCCCCAAAATTACCCCAAAATCTATCCCAAATCCACCCAGAATTCCCCAAAATCCATCCAGAGTGCCCCAAAATTACCCAAAATCCCTAAAATTACCCCAAAGCCACCCAGAATTCCCCCAAATCCATCCAAAATCGCCTAAAATTCCCCCAAAATCCGTAAAATTACCCCAAAATCCACCCAAAATTACTCCAAAATCCTTCAAAATCCACCCAAAATTCCTTAAAATTACCCCAAAATCCACCCAGAATCCCCTAAAATTACCCCAAAATCCATCCCAAATTCCCAAAAAATCCTCCCGTGGTGGAACCCCCAGGAGTTCTGCCCAAAATCTCCAAAAAATTCCATAAAAGTCCCCCAAAAAATCCACCCAGAATTGCCCCAAAACACATCCAGAATTCCCCCCAAAAATTCCCCGTAAAATGCCCCCAAAATTCACCCAGAATTCCCCAAAATTACCCCAAATTCCCTAAAATTACCCCAAAACCAACCCAAAATTCCCTAAAATCTCCAAAAATCCACCCAGAATTCCCTAAAATTACCCCAAATCTACCCAGAATTCCCCAAAATTACCCCAAATTCCCTACAATTACCCCAAAACCCACCCTAAATTCCCTAAAATTACCCCAAATCCACCCAAAATTCCCTAAAATTACCCCAAAATCCCCAAAATTACCCCAAAATCCACTCAAAATTCCCCAAAATTCCCCCAAAATCCACCCAGAATTCCCCAAAATTCCCCCCAAATCCACCCAGAATTCCCCTAAAATTCCCCGGAAATTTGGGAATATTTTAAGGATATTTTTGGGCTATTTTGGGAACATTTTAAGGATATTTTGGGAACATTTTGAGGATATTTTGGGAATATTTGGGGATATTTTGGGAACATTTTGGGGATATTTTGGGGAATATTTGGGCACATTTTGGGAATATTTTGGGGACATTTTGGGGATATTTTGGGAATATTTGGGCACATTTTGGGGATATTTTTGGGCTATTTTGGGAATATTTTGGGGATATTTTGGGGACATTTTGGGCATATTTTGGGGACATTTTTGGGATATTTTGGGGAATATTTGGGCACATTTTGGGGATATTTTGGGGACATTTTGGGGACATTTTGAGAATATTTTTGGGATATTTTTGGAACATTTAGAGGACATTTTGGGGAATATTTGGGGATATTTTGGGGAACATTTTAAGGATATTTTTGGGATATTTTGGGCACATTTTGGGGCCATTTTGGGGATATTTTGGGGAATATTTGGGAACGCTTTAAGCATATTTTGGGGAATATTTGGGGATGTTTGGGGAACATTTTGGGCACATTTTGGGGATATTTTGGGGAACACTTTAAGGACATTTTGGGGCCATTTTGGGCACATTTTGGGGAACAGTTTAAGGACATTTTGGGGCCATTTTGGGCACATTTTGGGGCCGTTTTGGGCCCGTTTGGGGCCGCCCCGAGGGCTGCGCACTCACTCCACTTCGTGCGTGATCTTGTTGACGTAGATGCAGCTGTTGTCGGCCTCCTGCTGGTAATCGCAGTTCCTGCACTGGGACGGACTGGGATGGACTGGGATCCACTGGGGGGGACTGGGGGGGACTGGGAGGGACTGGGGGGGACTGGGAGAGGTGTGGGATGGACTGGGATGGACTGGGATCCACTGGGGGGGACTGGGGGGGACTGGGAGGGAGTGGGAGGGGATTGGGTAATCGCAGTTCCTGCACTGGGACAGACTGGGATGGACTGGGGTCAACGGGGGGGGACTGGGGGGGACACTGGGAGGGACTGGGAGGGACTGGGACAAACTGGGACGGACTGGGAGGGACTGGGACGGACTGGGATGGACTGGAGGGGCTGGGATGGACTGGGAGGGACTGGGATGGACTGGGCTGAACTGGGATGGACTGGGGGGGCACTGGGATGGACTGGGCTGAAACTGGGCTGGACTGGGCTGGACTGGGATGGACTGGGCTGAACTGGGATGAACTGGGATGGACTGGGTTGAACTGGGCTGGACTGGGATGGACTGGGTTGAACTGGGATGGACTGGGATGGACTGGGTTGAACTGGGATGGACTGGGTTGAACTGGGCTGGACTGGGATGGACTGGGTTGAACTGGGATGGACTGGGATGGACTGGGCTGAACTGGGATGGACTGGGTTGAACTGGGATGGACTGGGATGGACTGGGTTGAACTGGGATGGACTGGGTTGAACTGGGATGGACTGGGTTGAACTGGGATGGACTGGGATGGACTGGGTTGAACTGGGATGGACTGGAATGGACTGGGCTGGACTGGGCTGAACTGGGAGGGGTCAGGGCCCAGTCCCAGTCCCAAACTGGTCCCAGCTGGGCACTCACAGCGTAGAGCAGGATCCGGTTCTCCTTGTCCTCCTTGGGGTACAGCATGTTGTTACTGGGCAAACTGGGGTTACTGGGAGGCTCCGGGGGGAAACTCCCGCCCTTTCCCCCACAGAATTCCCAGTTTTTCACCTCAAAATTCCTAATTTTTCCTCACAAAAATTCCCAACTTTTCCCCACAAAAATTCCCAATTTTTCACCACAAAATTTTCAATTCTCCCTCTCAAAATTCCCATTTTCCACCGCAAAATTCCCAAATTTTCCCCACAAAATTCCCAATTCTTTACTTTGAAATTCTCACCTTTTCCTCCTCAAAATTCCCATTTTTTCCCCACAAAATTCCCAAATTTTCACCACAAAGTTCCCTATTTTTCCCCACAAAATTCCCAATTTTTCCCCACAAAATTCCCAATTTGCCACCACAAAATTACTAATTTTTCACAACAAAATTTCCAATTTTCCCCCTCAAAATTCCCAATTTTTCTCCACAAAATTTTCAATTTTCCCCCTCAAAATTCCCATTTTCCACCACAAAATTCCCAAATTTTCTCCACAAAATTGCCAATTTTTTACTTTGAAATTCCCACCTTTTCCTCCTCAAAATTCCCAATTTTTCCTCCAAAAATTCCCAATTTTCCACCACAAAATTCCCAATTTTTTACTTTGAAACTCCCACCATTTTCCTCCTCAAAATTCCCAATTTTTCTTCACAAAAATTCCCAATTTTTCCCCACAAAGTTCCCAATTTTCACCCCCAAAATTCCCAATTTGTCCCCACAAAGTTCCCAATTCTTAACCACAAAATTTCCAATTTTCCGCCTCAAAATTCCCACTTTTTCCCCTCACAATTCCCACCATTTCCCCTTCAAAACTCCTGACATTTTTTTCCCCACCATTCCCAATGTTTTCCCCCCTCACAATTCCTGGGTTTTTTTCCCAAAAAAATTCCTGATATTTTTCCCTCACAATTCCTGGGTTTCCCCCTCAAAATTCCCAGTTTTCTTCCTCATAATTCCCTGTATTTTCCCTCACAATTCCCAGGTTTCCTCCTCACAATTCCCTCTATTTTTTCCCCTCACAATTCCCTTTATTTCCCCCCACAAAATTCACAATTTTCCCCCTCACAGTTCTCTGCTTTTCCCCTCAAAATTCCCATTTTCTCCCTCATGATTCCTGGGTTTCCCCCTCACAATTTCCCCGATGTTTTCCCCTCAAATTCCTGGTTTTTTTCCCTCACACTTCCCCCTTTTTCCCCAAAAAATTCACAAATTTCCCCCTCACAATCCTCTGTATTTTTCCCCTCACAATTCTCTGTATTTTTCCCCACACAATTCCCAGTGTTTCCCCTTCCCAATTCCCGATATTTTTTCCCTCACAATTCCCAATTTTTGCCCTCACCATTTCCGCCGTTTCCCCCTCAAAATTCCCACTTTTCCTCCTCACAATTCCCGTTTTTTTTTCCCTCACACTTCCCCCTCTTTCCCCCCAAAATTCACAAATTTCCCCCTCACAATTCCCGTTTTTCCCCTCACAATCCTTTGTATTTTTCTCCTCACGATTCCCTGTATTTTTCCCCCTCACAATTCCTGGTGTCTTCCCCTCACACTTCCCCCTTTTTTCACCCCAAAATTCACAAATTTCCCCCTCACAATTCCCGTTTTTCCCCTCACAATTTTCTGTATATTTCCCTTCACAATTCCCGCTTTTTTCCCCTCACAATTCCTGATGTTTCCCCCTCACAATCCTCTGTATTTTCCCCCTCACAATTCTCTGTATTTTTCCCTCATAATTCCCTAGATTTTTTCCCTCACCATTTCCGCCGTTTTCCCCTCAAAATTCCCACTTTTCCTCCTCACAATTCCCGATGTTTTCCCCTCACAATTCCCGGTATTTTTCCCTCACACTTTCCCCTTTGTAACCCAAAAATTCACAAATTTCCCCCTCACAATCCTCTGTATTTTTCCCCTCACAATTCCCCATTTTTCACCCCAAAATCCACAAATTTCCCCCTCACCATTTCCCGTTTTTCCCCTCACAATCCTCTGTAACTTTCCCCTCACGATTCCCTATATTTTTCCCCCTCACAATTCCCGTTTTTCCCCTCACAGTCCTCTGTAACTTTCCCCTCACGATTCCGACGTTTTCCCCTCACCATTTCCGATGTTCCCCTCACGATTCCCGCCATTCCCCGCTGCACCCCGCCTGTCCCCCCCGCCTCTCCCCGTGCATCCCCGGCGCATTCCCGCTGTTTCCCCCGCCCACATTCCCGCTGTTTTCCCGGTGTTTTCCCGGTGTTTTCCCTCACCATTCCTGACAGAACCGGATCCCCACGAAGCCCGGCTCGTACGCGCCGTCCCCGTCCATGGCTGCTCGGACACGCCCCTTTCCACCTCCTCCCTCATCCCATTGGTCGAACCACCCGTCAATCACTCACTTACCAGCTTCTCATTGGTCAACATGCCCTTAGACCTGCTCCCTTATTCCTATTGGTTAATCCTATTTACACCTCCCATTCTTTATTTTATTGGTCCACCCACTCTTAGACGCGCCCTACTCTTCTTCTTATTGGCTGAGCTTCTATTTTCCCCTCCCTTTGTCTCTTCTATTGGCCAACCTTCATTTATCCCGCCCTTCATGCTTCTATTGGGTAATTTTCTCTTAGTCCCGCCTTTCCTCGGTTGCTATTGGTCGATTTCTATCACGTGATCCCATCTAGCCTCTCTGATTGGCCGCTCCCTCACCGGTCCCGGCTGTGGCGGCCCGTGAAGGTTCCAGAAGCGGCTCCGGTTCGGGCGGGCGCGGAACCGTTCGGGGGTCCCGGTTCGGGAGGCCCGGAGGCTCCCGGAGGCTCCCGGAGGCTCCCGGCGGGGCTCGGGGAGCTGCCGGCGGAGCCTGGGTGTGTCCGGGGCTGCCGGCTCGGCTCCGGTTGGGCGGTACCGGCGGGGCCCGGTCGGTACCGGAGCCATGAACGGCGGCGGGGCCGGGCCGGGCCCGGTGTGGCTGGCGGTGAGCAGCTCGCTGAACGCTTTCCGTGCCTGCAAGCGCTTCTCGCCCTCGCTCACCATCGCCGAGCTCAAGGTACGGCAGCGGGGGAACGGGACCGGGATAATGGGAACCGGGATAACGGGGTAAAGGGAACCGGGATAACGGGATAAGGGAACCGGGATAACGGGATAAGGGAACCGGGATAATGGGAACGGGATCGGGATAATGGGAATGGGACCGGGATAAGGGAATCGGGATAATGGGATACAGGGAACCGGGAGAGCGGGAACCGGGCTGGGATAAGGGGAACCGGGAAACGGGATAAAGGGAACGGGACCGGGATAATGGGAACGGGACCGGGATAACAGGAATGAGACCGGGATAATGGGAACGGGACTGGGATAACAGGAATGGATACGGGATAACGGGAACGGGACCGGTGAGAACGGGAATGGACCCGGGATAGCGGGAATGGGACTGGAAAAACGGGAACAGGACTGGGATAAGGGAATGGGACCGGGATAATGGGAACGGGGATAACGGGATAATGGGAACAGGACTGGGATAAGGGAACGGGACCGGGATAAAGGAACCGGGATAACGGGATAAGGGAACGGGATAACGGGATAATGGGAACGGGACCGGGATAATGGGATTGGGACTGAGATAACAGCGATGGGACTGGGATAATGGGAAGCCAGCTGGGATAACGGGAATGGGACTGGGATAATGGGAAGCCAGCTGGGATAACGGGAATGGGACTGGGATAATGGGAAGCCAGCTGGGATAACGGGAATGGGACTGGGATAATGGGAAGCGGACTGGGAGAATGGGATTGGGAGACTGGGATTGGTACTGGGACAAAGAGAATGGGACCGGGATGACGGGAATAGGACTGGGATAGTGGGAATGGGATAACAGGAACTGGGAGAACTGAGTGGGACCGGGAATGGGAACGATGGTAACGGGAACCAGACTGGGATAACGGGATTGAGAGAACAGGATTGGGACTGGGAGAACGGGAGTGGGACTGGGATAATGGGAATGGGATTGGGATAACGGGATTGGGACTGGGATAATGGGATTGGGACTGGGAGAATGGGAATGGGACAGTGGGAATGGGATCGGGAGAACGGGAATGGGGTCGGGTTAACAGGAATTGGACCTGCATAGCAGGAACGGGGACAGCAGGAATGGGATCGGGGTAACACGAATAGAACCGGGATAAGGGGAATTGGACCCGGGTAACGGGACCAGGATAACGGGAACCGGGACGGGACCAGGATAACGGGAATGGATCCGGGATAACGGGAACGGGACAGGGATAATGAGGATTGGACCCAGATAACGGGACAGGAATAACGGGAATGGATCCGGGATAACGGGAACGGGACAGGGATAATGAGGATTGGACCCAGATAACGGGACAGGAATAAACGGGAATGGATCCGGGATAACAGGAATGGGACAGCGGGAACTGGGACCGGGGACAACGGGAACCGGGCCAGGAGCCCCTGAACCCAGACCTGGAGCCCCAAATCCCAAACCGGGAATCCTGAACTGGGGACTGGGACCCCAACCCCAAACTGGGACCCAAACCCCGAACCAGGAGCCCCCAAACTGGGACCCAAAACCCCAAACTGGGACCCACAAATGGGGAACCTCAAACTGGGAATCTCAAATTGGGACCCCACAAATCCCAAACTGGGACCCCCTAACTCCAAACTGGGACCCACATCCCGAACCAGGAACCCCCAAACTGGAGCCCAAACCCCAAACTGGAACCCCCAAACTGGGACCCCCCAAACTGGGACCACTGGGATTTCCCAGTGTTTCCTTCCAGTGCAAACTGGGAGCTACTGGGGGGATCCCTGTGCCACTCCCAGTGTCCCCAGTGTCCCCTCCCAGTGTCCCCCAGTACACCCAGTGACATTCCCAGTGCTGCCACTGTCCCCAGTGCCATCCCCAGTGTCCCCAGTGCCACTCCCAGTGTCCCCAGTGTCCCCCAGTGCCACTCCCAGTGTCCCCAGTGTCCCCAGTGCCACTCCCAGTGTCCCCAGTGCCTCTCCCAGTGTCCCCAGTGCCCCTCCCAGTGTCCCCAGTGTCCCCAGTGCCACTCCCAGTGTCCCCAGTACACCCAGTGACATCTCCAGCGTCCCCAGTGCCTTCTCCCGGTGTCCCCAGTACACCCAGTGACATTCCCAGTGCTGCCACTGTCCCCAGTGCCATCCCCAGTGTTCCCAGTGCCACTCCCAGTGTCCCCAGTGTCCCCAGTGCCACTCCCAGTGTCCCCAGTGTCCCCTGCCAGTGTCCCCAGTACACCCAGTGACATCTTCAGCGTCCCCAGTGCCTTCTCCCGGTGTCCCCAGTACACCCAGTGACATTCCCAGTGCTGCCACTGTTCTCAGTGCCACTCCCAGTGTCCCCAGTGCCACTCCCAGTGTCCCCAGTGTCCCCAGTGCCATCCCCAGTGTCCCCAGTGCCACTCCCAGTGTCCCCAGTGTCCCCAGTATCCCTTCCCAGTGCAAACTGGAGCTGCTCCATGTCCTGCATGGATCTGGAACTGCTCCGTGCTGAGGACAAACCCTTGGTGACGCTGGACTGGGACTGTCTCGATGTCCGCAGTGCCACTCCCAGTGCCATCCCCAGTGTCCCCAGTGTCCCCAGTGCCACTCCCAGTGTCCCCAGTGTCCCCAGTATCCCCTCCCAGTACAAACTGGAGCTGCTCCATGTCCTGCATGGAGCTGGAGCTGTTCAGTGCTGAGGACAAACCCTTGGGGACACTGGACTGGGACTGTCTCAATGTCCCCAGTGCCACTCCCAGTGACACTCCCAGTGCCATCCCCAGTGTCCCCAGTGCCATCCCCAGTGTCCCCAGTGTCCCTCCCAGTGCAAACTGGAGCTGCTCCATGTCCTGCATGGAGCTGGAGCTGTTCGGTGCCGAGGAAAAACCCTTGGTGACAGTGGGCTGTGACACTCCCAGTGCCATCCCCAGTGTCCCCAGTGCCACTCCCAGTGTCCCCAGTGTCCCCTCCCAGTGCAAACTGGAGCTGCTCCATGTCCTGCATGGAGCTGGAGCTGTTCAGTGCTGAGGACAAACCCTTGGTGACGCTGGACTGGGACTGTCTCAATGTCCCCAGTGACACTCCCAGCGCCACTCCCAGTGTCCCCAGTGTCCCCAATGTCCCCAGTGCCACTCCCAGTGTCCCCAGTGTCCCCAGTGTCCCCAGTGTCCCTTCCCAGTACAAACTGGAGCTGCTCCATGTCCTGCGTGGAGCTGGAGCTGTTCGGTGCTGAGGACAAACCCTTGGGGACACTGGACTGGGACTGTCTCAGTGTCCCCAGTGCCACTCCCAGCGCCACTCCCAGTGTCCCCAGTGTCCCCAGTGCCACTCCCAGTGTCCCCGTGTCCCCTCCCAGTGCAAGCTGGAGCTGGTGGTGGGCTCCCCGGCGTCCTGCATGGAGCTGGAGCTGTTCGGCGCCGAGGACGAGCCCCTGGGGACACCGGGCTGTGACACTCCCAGTGCCATCCCCAGTGTCCCCAGTGCCACTCCCAGTGTCCCCAGTGTCCCCAGTGCCACTCCCAGTGTCCCCAGTGTCCCCAATGTCCCCTCCCAGTGCAAGCTGGAGCTGGTGGTGGGCTCCCCGGCGTCCTGCATGGAGCTGGAGCTGTTCGGCGCCGAGGACGAGCCCCTGGGGACGCTGGACTGTGACGAGGCCCTGCTGGGCTCCTACCCCGTCACCGACGGCTGCCGCGTGCACGTGGGTGTCCCCGCGTCCCCTCGTGTCCCCTCCCGGTGTCCCCGGGGCGGGGACGGCCCTGCTGAGGGACGGTGCCACCCCCCTGCAGGTGACGGACCGGAGCGGGGCCCGCGCCGGGCAGTTCGAGGACGTGTCACAGGTGGCCAAGTACGAGATGGCCGAGAGCGACTACGACAAGAGGACAGGTGGCCTTGGGGACATTGGGGACATCGGGGGCGTTGGGGACATTGGAGGTGTTTGAGATATTGGGGACATTGGGTTGTTGGGGACATTGGAAGGGTTGGGGACATCAGAGGTGTTGGGGATGTGTCACAGGTGGCCAAGTACGAGATGGCCGAGAGCGACTACGACAAGAGGACAGGTGGCCTTGGGGAGCGGGACCGGGAATGGGAACGGGACCGGGAATGGGAGCGGGACCAGCGTGTCCCTGTCCCCAAAGTGCCACCCCCGGTGTCCCCGCAGAGTCGGTGCGCTCGTTCCTGCGGCAGCGCTCGTGGGGCCGCTGGGACTGGCAGCGGGAGCAGGAGCGGGACTGGGAACGGGAACGGGAACGGGAACGGGATCAGGAATGGGAACAGGACCAGGAGTGGGACTGGGGTGTCCCTGTCCCCAAAGTGCCACCCCTGATGTCCCCCGGTGTCCCCGCAGAGTCCCTGCGCTCCTGGGGCTGCTGGGACCAAGAATGGGACTGGGAGCAGGAGCAGGACCGGGAACGGGATCAGGAATAGGAATGGGACCAGCGTGTCCCTGTCCCCAAAGTGCCACCCCTGATGTCCCCTGCTGTCCCCACAGAGTCCCTGCGCTCCTGGGGCCGCTGGGACCGGGACCAGGATTGGGAATGGGACCAGGACTAGGAGCAAGAACAGGAGCAGGAGCAGGATCAGGAACGGGACTGAGAATGGGATCAGGAGTGGGACCAGTGTGTCCCTGTCCCCAAAGTGCCACCCTTGATGTCCCCACAGAGTTCCTGCACTCCTGGGGCTGCTGGGACCAGGAACGGGAGCAGGAACGGGACTGGGACCGAGAATGGGAACGGGATCAGAACTGGGAATAGGAGCAGGAACAAGATCAGGAATGGGAACGGGAACGGGATCAGGAACAGGACCAGTGTGTCCCTGTCCCCAGAATGCCACCCCTGATGTCCCCCGGTGTCCCCGCAGAGTCCCTGCACTCCCTGGGGCTGCAGGGACCGGGACTGAGACCGAGAATGGGACTGGGAGCAGGAATGGAACTGGGAGCGGGATCAGGAATAGAAACGGGACCAGCGTGTCCCTGTCCCCAAAGTGCCACCCCTGATGTCCCCCGGTGTCCCCGCAGAGTCGGTGCGCTCGTTCCTGCGGCAGCGCTCGTGGGGCTGCTGGGACCGGGAGCGGGAGCAGGAGCGGGACTGGGAATGGGAACGGGAACGGGATCAGGAATGGGAACGGGAACGGGAGTGGGAACAGGATCAGGAGTGGGACTGGGGTGTCCCTGTCCCCAAAGTGCCACCCCTGATGACCCCACAGAGTCCCTGCCCTCCTGGGGCCGCTGGGACCGGGACCAGGATTGGGAACAGGACTGAGACCGAGAATGGGACTGGGAGCAGGAGCGGGACCGGGAGCGAGACTGGGAATGGGAACGGGATCAGGAATAGGAACGGGACCAGCGTGTCCCTGTCCCCAAAGTGCCACCCCCGGTGTCCCCGCAGAGTCGGTGCGCTCGTTCCTGCGGCAGCGCTCGTGGGGCCGCTGGGACCGGCAGCGGGGAGCAGGAGCGGGACTGGGAATGGGAACGGGAACGGGATCAGGAACAGGACCAGGGTGTCCCTGTCCCCAAAGTGCCACCCCTGATGTCCCCCGGTGTCCCCGCAGAGTTCCTGCGCTCCTGGGGCTGCTGGGACCAAGAATGGGATTGGGAGCGGGACTGGGACTGAGAATGGGACTGGGAGCAGGAGCGGGACCGGGAACGGGATCAGGAATAGGAACGGGACCAGCGTGTCCCTGTCCCCAAAGTGCCACCCCTGATGTCCCCTGCTGTCCCCACAGAGTCCCTGCGCTCCTGGGGCTGCTGGGACCGGGACCAGGATTGGGAATGGGACCAGGACTAGGAGCAAGAACAGGATCAGGAGCAGGATCAGGAACGGGACTGAGAATGGGATCAGGAGTGGGACCAGTGTGTCCCTGTCCCCAAAGTGCCACCCCTGGTGTCCCCACAGAGTCCCTGCGCTCCTGGGGCTGCTGGGACCAGGAACGGGACCAGGAATGGGACTGGGACCGGGAGCAGGAACGGGATCAGAACTGGGAATAGGAGCAGGAACAAGATCAGGAATAGGAACGGGAATGGGATTAGGATTGGGAGCAGCGTGTCCCTGTCCCCAGAGTGCCACCCCTGATGTCCCCTGCTGTCCCCACAGAGTTCCTGCACTCCTGGGGCTGCTGGGACCGAGACCAGGAATGGGAACGGGACTGGGACTGAGAATGGGACTGGGAGCGGGAGCAGGACCGGGAACGGGATCAGGAACAGGACCAGGGTGTCCCTGTCCCCAAAGTGCCACCCCTGATGTCCCCTGGTGTCCCCGCAGAGTCCCTGCGCTCCTGGGACCGCTGGGACCGGGACCAGGATTGGGAATGGGACCAGGACTAGGAGCAAGAACAGGATCAGGAGCAGGATCAGGAACGGGACTGAGAATGGGATCAGGAGTG
Organism: Passer domesticus; assembly: GCF_036417665.1. Lineage (NCBI taxonomy): Eukaryota > Metazoa > Chordata > Aves > Passeriformes > Passeridae > Passer > Passer domesticus. The sequence goes on along the minus strand of NW_026990128.1, from coordinate 3,380 downwards.
GGACCAGCGTGTTCCTGTCCCCAAAGTGCCACCCCTGGTGTCCCTACAGAGTCCCTGCGCTCCTGGGGCTGCTGGGACCAGGAACGGGACCAGGAATGGGACTGGGACCGAGAATGGGAACGGGATCAGAACTGGGAATGGGAGCAGGAACAAGATCAGGAATAGGAACGGGAATGGGATTAGGATTGGGAGCAGCGTGTCCCTGTCCCCAAAGTGCCACCCCTGATGTCCCCCGGTGTCCCCTGCAGAGTCCCTGCGCTCCTGGGGGCTGCTGGGACCGGGACCAGGATTGGGAATGGGACCAGGACTAGGAGCAAGAACAGGATCAGGAGCAGGATCAGGAACGGGACTGAGAATGGGATCAGGAGTGGGACCAGCGTGTCCCTGTCCCCAAAGTGCCACCCCTTGGTGTCCCTACAGAGTCGCTGCGCTCCTGGGGCTGCTGGGACCAGGAACGGGACCAGGAATGGGACTGGGACCCGGGAGCAGGAACGGGATCAGAACTGGGAATGGGAATGGAGATCAGGAATGGGAACGGGAACGGGATCAGGATTGGGACCCAGCGTGTCCCCTGTCCCCAAAGTGCCACCCCCGGTGTCCCTACAGAGTCCCTGCGCTCCTGGGGCTGCTGGGACCGGGAACGGGACCAGGAATGGGACTGGGACCAGGAGCAGGAACGGGATCAGAACTGGGAATGGGAATGGGATCAGGAATGGGAACGGGAACGGGATCAGGAGTGGGACCAGCGTGTCCCTGTCCCCAAAGTGCCACCCCTGGTGTCCCTACAGAGTCCCTGCGCTCCTGGGGCTGCTGGGACCGGGACCAGGAATGGGACTGAGACGGAGAATGGGAGCAGGAGCAGGAATGGGACTGGGAGCGGGACCGGGAACGGGACCGGGAATGGGAGCGGGACCAGCGTGTCCCTGTTCCCCAGAGTGCCACCCCCCGGTGTCCCCGCAGAGTCGGTGCGCTCGTTCCTGCGGCAGCGCTCGTGGGGCCGCTGGGACCGGGGAGCGGGGAGCAGGAGCGGCAGCGGCAGCGGGAGCAGCGGCGCGCTCAGGAGGCGGGCGGCGGCGGCCGCGCTCCCGCTCGGGGCGCGCTGCGAGGTGCGGGTGCCGGGCCAGCCCTGCCGCAGGGGCTGCATCGCCTTCGTGGGTGCGTGTCCCCTCCTTGTCGCCCCTTTGTCGCCTCTTTGTCACCTCTTTGTGGTGTCCCGGGGTGGAATTCCCGGTTTTTTCACGTTTTTTTTTGGTGTTTTTTTTTTTTGTCTGGAAGGTGAGACGGATTTCAAGCCGGGGGTTTGGGTGGGGCGTGCGCTACGATGAACCGTCTGGGCAAGCACGACGGAAGGTGAGGAGGGGGTTTGGGGGGGATTTGGGGGGTCCTGGAGGGTTTGAGGGGATTTTTAGGGGGTCCTGGAGTGGTTTTCAGTGGGATTTTGGGGGGTCCTGGAGGGGTTTGAGGGGATTTTGGGGAGGTTTAGGGGGGTCATGGAGGGGTTTCAGGGGGAGTTTGGGGGTCATGGAGGGGTTTGAGGGATTTTTGGGGGGTCATGGAGGGGTTTTGAGGGGATTTTGGGAGGTTTAGGGGGGTCATGGAGGGGTTTCAGGGGGAGTTTGGGGGTCATGGAGGGGTTTGAGGGGATTTTGGGGGGTCATGGAGGGGTTTTGGGGGGATTTTGGGAGGTTTAGGGGGGTCATGGAGGGGTTTGAGGGGATTTTGGGGGATTTTAGGGGGTCCTGGTGTGGTTTCAGGAGGACTTTGGGGGTCCTGGAGGGGTTTTGAGGGGATTTTGGGGGGTTCTGGAGTGGTTTGAGGGGTTTTTGGGGGATTTTAGGAGGTCTGGAGTGGTTCAGGGGGAGTTTGGGGGGTCCTGGAGCGGATTCCGGGGGATTTGGGGGATCCTGGATGGGTTTGGGGGGATTTTGGGGGGTCCTGGAGGGGATTTTGGGGGGGTCCTGAAGGGGTTTGGGGGGTCCTGGAGCGGTTTCAGGGGGATTTTGGGATCCTGGAGGGGTTTGAGGGCATTTTGGGGGGTTTTAGGGGGTCCTGGAGCGGTTTCAGGGGGATTTTGGGGCATCCTGGAAGGGTTTGAGGGGATTTTTGGGGGTTCTGGATGGGTTTGAGGGGATTTGGGGGGATTTTAGGAGGTCTGGAGGGGTTTCAGGGGGATTTTGGGGATCCTGGAGGGGTTTGAGGGGATTTTGGGGGGTTTTAGGGGGGTCCTGGAGGGGTTTGAGGGGATTTTGGGGAGGTTTTGGAAGTCCTGGAGGGATTTGAGGGGATTTTGGGGGGTCTTGGAGGGCTTTGGGTGGGTTTTGGGGGCATCCTTATCTCTCCTTATCACCCCCCAAATCCCCTTTATCACCCCAAATCCCCCTTTATCACCCCCAAATCCCTCTTATCTCTCCCTTATCACCCCCAAAATTTCTTATCTCCCCCTTATCTCTCCATTATTTATTTCTCTCTTATCACTCTTACCACTCCTTTAATCACCCCAAAATCCCCTTTATCACCCCCAAATCCCCCTTATCTCTCCCTTATCACCCCCAAATCCCCTTTATCACCCCAAAATCCCTTATATCTCCCTTATCCCTCCCTTATCAACCCCGAAATCCCCTTTGTCACCCCAAAATCCTTCTCATCTCTCCCTTATCACCCCAAATCCCCTTTATCACCCCAAAATCCCTTATATCTCCCTTATCCCTCCCTTATCAACCCCGAAATCCCCTTTGTCACCCCAAAATCCCTCTTATCTCTCCTTAGCACCCCTGAGTCCTTCTTATCTCTCCCTTAGCACCCCAAAATTCCCTTTTATCACCCCAAAAAATCCCCTTTATCACCCCAAATCCCTTATCTCTCCCTTATCACCCCAAAATTTCTTATCTCCCCCTTATCTCTCCATTATTTATTTCTCTCTTTTTCTTATCACTCTCACCACTCCTTTATCACCCCCAAATCCCCCTTATCTCTCCCTTATCACCCCCAAATCCCCTTTATCACCCCAAAATCCCTTATATCTCCCTTATCCTCCCTTATCAACCCCGAAATTCCCCTTTGTCACCCCAAAATCCTTCTTATCTCTCCCTTATCACCCCAAAAATCCCCTTTATCACCCCAAATCCCCTTTATCACCCCAAATCCCCTTTATCCCCCAAAAATCCCCTTTATCCCCCCAGAAATCCCCTTTTATCACCCCAAAATCCCGTTTATCACCCAAATCCCCTTTATCCCCCCAAAAATCCCCTTTATCCCCCCAAAAATCCCCTTTATCACCCCCAAATCCCCCTTTATCCCCCCCAAAAATCCCCTTTATCCCCCCCAAAAATCCCCTTTATCACCCCCAAATCCCCCTTTATCCCCCAAAAATCCCCTTTATC
>NW_026990127.1:0-28972 GCF_036417665.1 Passer domesticus | reverse complement strand
GGATACTCAAGTCAATGCATTAATGGTAGGCCCATCCCAGAAAGTGCCAGGAAACGCTGGGAGGTTTTGGCAGGCTCTCCACATCACCAGCTGCTGGCTTGGTGACATGGAGAATGTGGCTTGAACTGTGAGAGAAACATGGTCACTGAGTGTTTCAGCAGCACTGCAAAGAAGCAGAAGAGACTCTGTGGTCTCTACACCCTCCTGCCCAGGTTTCAGGCAACCTTCCCAGCAAGAAGAAACTGCACAGGGGATGCAGTCCCTCTCTGAAAACAACAGTTTTAGAAACTCTGTTTGGTTTGGGTTTTCTTCCTTCATTTCTGGAAGGATAAGAGTAGTTCTAAGATTCTTGTTTCATGTTATTGGGGCCATCTACACAGACAAAAGAACTGGAACCACTTATTACCCAAAGGCAAGTGTTGCCTGAGAATGGAGTTTGTTTGCATGTGGTAAGGCTTGAATTCCCCCACTCATGCAACCAAAACTACAGCAGATGCTGATGTGTTGCAGGGACATTTTTAAAAGGGCACCGTTGTGGAAGTAATGCCAGCAGATGGCAATGGGATTTTGTCCAATGGCACACAGAACATGGGACAGGTGAGAAAGACAGCGGGATCAGTGAGGATTTGCTCCTTACCGAGGTAGGACTCTGGTTCCAGTAAAAAGGTTCTTGTTCCACCATTTCAATTCCCATAATTCCAAAAGACCATATGTCCACTTTGGGGCCATATGGTTCACGTGTCACCACTTCAGGCGCCATCCACCAAGCAGTCCCTGCTAACAATCTCCGTGTATTCTTCTAAGGGGTGAGCTGAGTAGGGAGGCCAAAATCGGCTGAGGAGAAAGCAAAACAACTGTTGTTATTTTATTCTGTGCAATTAGGAAACTAAGCAATAGAATTCCCCAGTGGAAGTTTGAGAATGTGCTGTTGAATCTCCTGGACAACTGTGCCTACTCTGTTTTCTCAGGTCTTTAGCCAAGGATATATGGCATTGGTGACTTAAAAAATCCTCACATTTTTTTACACTACCTCCAGCAGCGGCTTTTGTTCGTTGGAAGCTTTAGACCTGTAGCTCCCTCCCTCTGGAAGGGACACACACAGAGCAACACCACTCTTGACTGCTTGTTCCTTGTCATGCCTCTGTACACATTGCAGCCATGTCACCAGCTCACAGGGAGTGTCCCTGCACTGCCACCAGCACCATTTCTGGGGAGCTGGCAGTCACTCCAAGCAGCCCCACACCCACATCCCTGGAATGTTGCACCTGACCAAGAATACACTGACCCAGCTTGACAGAGCCGTCGGTTCTGAGAAGGATGTTGCTGCTCTTCACATCTCGGTGGATCACATGGTTGGAGTGAAGAAAATCCAGTCCTTGCAGGCACTGAGAGAGGAAACAGAAACAACATGGCAAAAACTAAGTGATGTGATTTTATTACAAAAGAAAGGACAGAAAGAATCAAAAAAGATTCCCTTTCCCCAGGGGAATGGGGGATAATGGCAGAACACAGCTTCCTTTGAGAGGAAGAGCTTGCTGCTGCAACACTTGCAGAGCAGGACCTTTCTAAGGAAAGGCGTGTCAGCCTTTGAAAGAGCAACAGCACCTGCTGTTGTAGACTGTCCCCTGCACCCCAGCCAGGATGACTGCTGCTGCAGGGGATGTGCTCAGAAGCAAACAGCGCTTTGGCTGCACTCCTATCCTTTTTAGCTGAGGACTGAGAGAAACGAGTCTCTCTCTCTTCCTTTGCTGTTCCTTTCAAATCCTGCCAGCAGCACCTTTGCTCTTACAGACAAGGAATGCAGTGAAGACAGGCAAAAGTTTAGAAAGCAAGATGGAGAAGAGCAAATACATGAGGCAGAGCAAGAACACAACAGCAGGAGATAAGAGTACAAGAACTGAGTTCAGTGAGTGCAGGGGCACTGGCAGCCATTTCACCTGAGATGTTTCTACTTGCCCACAGCATAGCAGCAACACACAAACAAAGCTTGGCACATAAAACCTCTCCTGTTCTGAGCCCCTGTTTCCCAGACAATCCTGCCCAAGCCCTCGGCAGCACAGATGGGATTGCTGACCTCCCGACTGATGGCTGCCATCTCCTCTTCAGACAGGTAGCTCTTGCTGATGACATTGCTCAGGGTGCCTCCATCCATGTACTCCATAACCAGCCAGAATTCCTCACCCAGAAGGTAGCTGAAAGAAGGAAACAAGGGCGTGGAGATAAACATGCATGGCTACGTTGATATTTTCTTTCCAGGTTTCTTGTTTCCAAGTGCCTTTGTGACCAGGACAGAATCAAAGGAATAGACATTCCCTCTAGGCTGTGCATTGTTTGCAGTCTCTGCAGTCTCAAGGAGTAAGGCACAGCTGTGAAAAAGGACATGGCTTAGATGGCCTGCAAGCAAAAAGTGCACTTTAGTAACAGCCCAGATAAAAAACCTGTCAGGCATGGTGCTTCTGGAAATAAGCACCTAGTCTTCCTGGCATACATAGCAATGGCAAAGAGGGGAAAGGATCTAAGGGAAATCCACTTTAGGATGGATCAGCATTGAAGAAACTTTAAAAAATCAATCCTGAAAAACTGTGGAGGCAGTGAACTTCAAGGGTATTGACTTAGTAAGATACAGCCGATCCAGCTGATCCAGATTTTGAATAATTTTTAAACTATGTGTGCCTAGGAAGACTCATGCAAACATGATGCCATCTCTTCTCATCCATTGGAGATGAGTAGAGAAATATTCATAAATAATAATTAACAGCTCTACTTTCTGACACTGACCAAAGTGAGTTTTTAACCTCTCATGTTTGCTCTATGTAAATGCACATTCGTGGAATAAGACCATGACCTGTCACATGTCTAAAGAATTCACAACACCATCCTCACCCTTTCTATCATTTCATCATTTCAGGGCACATGGGATAGAAGAGGAAAAGAAATGAAATGTGACCATGGCAGTGACTTAATGGGGGGAGTTCTGGGGCACTGATGTGCAAGGAACTCCAGATGAAATCAGCACCTTGGGCAGGAGTCCTCCTCAAGCATGAAATGCATCTCCTGGACTATCTGTGGCCTTAGTTTCCCCAGGAAAAGGACAATATCTTGGTACTCTGAAATTCCAGCTGCTGCCTGTATATATTTAGACTGGTACAAGTCCAATTCCAAATAAAATTGAATATAACTGCACAGTTTAAGAGGCACTTCCTCAAGCAAGGAAAAACATCCCTCCCAATAAAAAGAAAAATTCCTGATGAACAAACATCCATCTTTTTCCATGTGGACTGTAAAGCACCAAAGCATGTCAGTGGACACCCTCCATGTGCACAGGTTTGAAGAGAGATCTCTGCCCCCTGAGGCAGAGCCACGTGGTGGTTGCACGCAGCATCCTTGCCTCACACCAGCCAAGCCTCAAACCAGGAGAAATTAGTTCCAAGTGAAGAAAGAACTGCTTGGGCTGATGACTCTCAGGGATGACAACAGCCAGAGGCAAGAGGGGATGATGGCACAGCATGGCCCACGTGGTGATGGGTCCTGGGCTCTCCAGAGTCATGACAGGGCTCCTCTGGCCCTCGTACCCCACTCTGCAGGGACAGCAACTCCAGCTCCTTCCTGAGATCACTGCCACCAGGGGCCAAAGCCACCCCCAGCTGTGCCGGTGTCCCCAGAGCAGGACCAGCCCCAGGAGGAGGCAGGTCCCTCTGTCCAGGGCACCAGCCCCAGACCCTCTGCTCCCACCCACGGCGGGCGCTGCTCACCTGGGCGGCCCCGGCGGGCCCTAAAGAGAAAGGCCCCAGACCCTGAGGAGTCTCCCCACCCCTGCCAGAGGCCCCCCTGCCAGTAGCACCAGCAAGGCTCCTTCAGACCCTTATTTTAGAGAAAAGAAATTGTTGTTGTTTCCCCCACAGAGTCTCTGGGCTCTGCTTCCTCAGCCTTCCCCTTGTGCCCCACCACGGGTGGCACCCATGTCCTGTGGGGCACAGCCTTAGGCCCAGGGCCGTGGGCGCAGCACCTTTTCCCACAGGAAATCCAAGGCTCCAGTCTCTCTGCATCTCTCTGCATCACATCTTGTTGTTGTGGTGTGTTTTCATTTTCTTTATTTGCTATATTTTATTGCTTGATTTGTGTTTTTTTTATTCCGTGTTTTTCTCCCCGCCTTTGGAGTAGCACAGGTTCCCCATTTTGTATCTTATGTTGCTAAATTTAGACTCGCTCCCTCATTGTTATTCAGCTTGGTTAACTGTCTTCTTGTTTGTTGCAGGCCACTCCCTGCCAAATCCTCAATCCCTCTTGTCCCTACTCTTTTTCCCCCAACACCTTCCCTGCTCCTTCCCTCCTCAGATGTCAATCCTTCCCTAAGCCTGCCTTTTTCTCCAGAACCTTCCTTGTCAGTTCTCTATCCTTTGAAACCCCATTGGTTTACTTAAGCCTTTCCCCTCTCTTAAGATCCTCTATTGGTTTACAGATTGTATTTCCCCACCTTGTGTTCCACCCTCAGTTCTCTCCATTGGTTAACAATTGTATTCTCCCCCAAGACCATCCCTGTTTATGTTATTGCCTGCCCTTGGGTCAGGGTCTTGGGACCTTGGACTTGGGGAGTTTACCATCAAATAAAGCTACGCCTGTTCCGACTCCAGGACTCGTGCTGCTGCCTCTTTTTTCATCTGCGCCGAACCTCTGCTGGCAGCTGGAATTCTGCGGGGTCTGCCAGGGGGATCTGTCACACCCCTGTTCTCTCTGTCGCTGGGCTGGGGACACATAGCCTCTACACCGCAACATCTTGTCCCTCAAGAGAGTCAACAGCCCCTCCCAGTTTGAGATCAGCAGCAGCCTTGAATTGGGGCATCCAAATCTTTGAAAAATCCCAACCTTCTCCTCCAGCCGAGCTTCCAGCTGTCCCTCACTTGGTCAGTTCCCATGAGGTGTCCCACAACAGCACAGGGAGGCCCACAAGACCCTGCTGGCAGCCTGGCTGCCCTGATTCAGACACATTTTCCTTTCTTCCCACAGTTCGGCAGCTTGAACAATGGTAAGGGGCCCTTGTTTGGTCAGCAGTGAAGTGTGCGACTGTACCTTGCTGGCACAGTGCCCTTCCCAGGCTTCAGAATTCAGGTGGGGAGGACAACTCAGCACAGGCAGGAGGAGAAAAGTTGAGCTGCACCCCTGGGGCACCATTTGTGTATTTGCAGATTTCCTTTCTTCAGGGGCCTACATGCTGTCCTTGTCACCTCAGGGGTGACAGCTGCCAGCATGGAGGCCTGGCCTTGTCATTGTGCAAATGAAAGAACTGCTGCCAAAACAAAAGGCAGAGAGAATTCCTTCCTGGGTTTGGAGCCCCCTGGACAGGACCCATTCTACTGAGCAAGCAAGGCTGAACAGCCCCACAGCCCTAAACACAGGTGCAAAGTGTCCTTGTGCCCATCACCCTCGATCCAGCAGGGCTGCAGAGAGGACAAACTCTGAGCTTTAAACCAAAACGGATAAAACCTTGTACAGGGCCTGACCTGGAAGGCCTGGATGTGATGGCCTCTCCCAGGGAGAGAGACCAGAGGCCCTGTGAGTAGAGACCAGGACTGTTCCCAGGAAGCCATGGCAAGGTGCCAGGAGCAGGCATTAGAGACAGGGCCAGGGAGATGTGATGCAGGTGGCTGAGGAAGAGCATCATGGAAATGTAGAGATTGAAACTAGGAAACAGGATTTCCTTTGTTCTCTGACAACATGGGCCTGCACGGATGGAAGGCCTGCTGTGTCATCACAGTGTTAGAAATGAACTTTTAGATACACTTAAATGGAGAGACAAAGAAGTGGAGGCAAAAGAAATCTGTTTATTAGTAACAATTCACCTGAGTTGCAGGTATGCCTTCTTTCCCTCAAGAGCCAAACACACACACTCTCCAAAAAAGGACTACATTTTATCCCCTTTCTTGGCCAGGGACAATCCCTGTCCCCTTTCCCATTGCCTGGGTACTTGGGAATTTCTATTCTCTCCTCACCACCTACTTTTCTGTCCCCACTCCTCTGATCCCCCTTCCTTTTTGGTCAGGTCTTTAACCTGGCTGCTTTCCCAGCTGACAGCAACACCCAACAAATTAACTGGAGCAAATCCAACCCAGAAGTAACAACACACAGAACCAAAAACTTTCATTTTTTTACCTAATAACCTTTTGGTTATTAGGTAAAAAAATATTACCTCATCGCTGACAACAGGGTAGAGGACTCTGATGTCACCAAGCTGTAGATGGTGACATCAGGCATTGCTGGATTGTGACCTCACCTTCTCTCCCTGCTTATCTTGGGGTTCCAAGGAGTTTCAATGCCTTTTGTGCTGTCACAGGGGTTGGAGGCTGGTGTCAGAGAGCAGTGGGCTGTGACATCACAGGGGGATGCATTGTGACATTGTGCCCCTCAATTCCAAGGAATACTTTTGAAAACTACCTCCCAAAGTGAATCTTTCTCCAAGCAGATGGACTGGCAAAACCCCTCATGTGATAAGACAGATTTGTACTCTCACAAATTTGTTTTTCCTCCTAAGACCTCTGAAAACCTCTATTTTTTCGGATTTTCTTTCTTCTTTAGAATCTGTGAGCAGAAGACAGGAATATTTTTGCCGGTTGGAAAAATGCCATAGTAATGTGCTGTTGATTAGGCATGCTCTTGTCCTTACCACAAAAAAAAGACACTGAACAAACTGAAGCACCAGGGATTTTGTGAGAGCAGATAGGAGAGACAAAATCTGTTTCATTCTTTAAGTTGTCTGGAATAATTCTGCAAGTTTGCAAAGTGCACAGAGATGCAGTCACTACAATGAGGCCATTACTCTCATCTGGCATCCCTAAGCCTTTGCCTCAGTTTTCAGACAGTTCCTAAGTGAGGGATACATGCAAGATTTGTCTAATTAGTAAAGGTAAAGATTCACTTAGAGTTTGATGTGTGGGGATATCTGCCATTCCAGAAGGCATGCTGAGACCAATTTCTTTGGTTTCATTCCCTCACAGAAAAAAAAAAAAAAAAAGAAAAAAGAAAAAAAAAAAAAAAAAGAAAAAAAAAAAAAAGATGAGGCTCTTTTCTTTCTGTGCTACGCTGTGGCAACTCTGCCCTCTCAGCCTTTGCCTTGAGCCCTTTGGTTCTTTTCCCTGAGCCTTGATCCCCATCCTCAGCCAAGGGCTCCTGGAGCCCTTTCCAGGGCTGCAGGAAAAGCTCCCTCAGCCATGACCACGGAAGAGCTTCTGGAAGAGTTTATCGTCTCTTGCTGTCTCTTAGTCAGAACTGGTATGGATCAACTTGAAGTTGGAGAGGAACAAATTTTCAGGGACTATTCCTCTTCAAATTTGTTTTGTTCTAACCCAGAAGGAAGACAAAGAGGAGGTTCTCTGCTGGTGCTAAGTTATGCTTGCAATTAGTGTAATAGTAGTCATTAAGTTGGGGGAAGCAACAAGTGCCGTTCAGCGAGCATTTAACAAAATACAAGTTAGGACCCAGCCCAAAAGATCCTGGAGTTGATGCAGTTTCACAGGTTGGTTTTGCCCAGGAAGTTTGTCTTGTTTGCTGTTTCTAGGAACACCTCTACTTCCCTGCTGAAGATCAGCAGAACCAGTCTGGGAGCAGGACAGCTGCCTGCAGTTTTAAATTGAGATGTGATGATCGTTTTTCACTTAGGCTCTGTCACCTTTGGCTTAGATACAAGAGGCTTTCCTTCCTTTTCATAATGGGTATGTAGTGGGCCAAATTTTCTCTTTCCTTTTTATAGAAATCCTCCTAGAGTTGAGATGGAGCTGGGCGAGAGCCAATTTTGAATTGCCACCATAGTTGCTTCTATTGACAATTTACTAATGGTTGTGCCTTGTCTGCATTCTCATCACAAGTGACATGTTGAGAGACCAAATATGAGTCAAAGAACTATATTTTATTTTTTTAATGCAAAAAAAAACCCAAACAAGTGGTGTAGGAAAACTCCTATGGATGTCTAATTTTTCTCAACATAAACTTCTACGTATTTGAAATCATGTTAACCTTCCCAGCTTTGCCTTGGGAGGTTCTAGAATTATTATGATCTGCCTACATTTTTCAGATTTCATAATAAGGAACTAAAGAATCCTAAGAGAAAACAAAAAATGTCCCATGAGGAATGGTTCCCTTCACCTTCCCCAACTCCTTTTTGCCTGCAATGCTGTCACCGCAGCAGCAGTGCCATCGCGGCAGTGAGTCTGAGAGGTGGCAGCTCTCTGGCCCACACGGTGCTGCTGGCAGAGCCAGCTGCTGCCTACTCAAGGCTCAGGCGGGCCCCTGAGCTGCCGAGCTGCACGGCCAGAGCCATCTCGATGCTGCAGTGCAGGCCAGCGGCGCCGCTCAGCCGGAAGCTGCAGGACTTGCCGGAGGGCAGCGCCGTGAGCTGGCAGTGGCGCGACTGCGGCAGAAGCGGCCAGGCCACCAGCACCAACATCTGCACCCAGCGGGTGACTTTCTGCAGGTCCAAGTAGGAGCCCGTGCAGAGGGTGTCCAGCAGGTACCACTCCTGATCCGTGGGCAGCTGGCCACCAGCGGCGTGCAGGAAGCACGTGTGCCCCAGCAGCTGCTCCCCGGAGCACAGGCACTCCAGCGCCACACGGATGCGCCTGGCTGGCGGCCACTTGCTGCTCTTCGGGCTGAAGGAGTGGCCGGGGGGTGGCCGCAGGATGACCAGCGTGCGGTAGGTGCTGCTGCTCTCCTGGATGCTGCAGGCTGCAGGGCTGGTGTCCGTCCCGGCAGCTGGGTGCAGCTCCGGCATGAAGCTCCTCTTGGAGAGCACTCGGCACACACCGAGGAGCTCGTCCACCAGCTCCTGCAGCACCTTCGTGCTGGGCAGGCCCTGCTGCAGAATCACAGAATCACAGTACAGCTGGGCTTGGCAGTGACCTTTAGGGACTACCCAGTGTGATCCCACAGCAATGAGCAGGGACATTCCAATGACATCAGGTTGCTCACAGCCCCCTCCAGCCTTATCCCAGATGTGCCCATTGGTGATGGCTTGGGCACAGCCAAAATGCTGCTACCCCTGTCTGCACCCTTGTCCTTCTCACACTCACTCACCTTCTCCTTGCTGCTGAACATCAACCTCACAATATTCGTCTTGCTGCTGGATTCCTCCTGTGTGCTGTGTCTGGCAGAGCCACACTTCCATCTCATGACCAGCCAGAAGGCCAGAGGGAGCAGAGGCAACCACAGCAGCTGTCATAGACAAAGGAAAAAGCTTTCCATGATGGAATTGTTGCCATCAATCTCCTGCAGGAGCCGAGTCATTTCCTGCAGCAGATACTCCTCGCGCTCTTGCATCCTTTGAGCTTCATTCTTTTCAATTGCTGGATTCCCCTTCTGCCCAGCTATGGTCAGCCAAGGCAGCCACAGCAGCTGTCGTACAGAAAGGAGCAGATTTTCCATGATGGAATTGTTGTCATCCACCTCCTGCAGGAGTCGAGTCATCTCCTGATGAAAAAATTCCTCGCGCTCCCGCATCCGCCTGACCGCGTCCTTATCGATTTTCATGTCCGCTTTCAACCCACTGGGGGTGAATAACAGGGCCAGGATGAAGGCCAGTGTTGGAGACATGGCCTGGTGGGAGAAAGGGGGCTCAGCATGTCTGGCTGGGAGGGACCAGCCCCCTGGTGACACCTGCAATGTCCCCAGAGCCTCTCTGGGCACCTGCCACATTGAGAGCCCCAAGCCCCACTTCCCTCAGCCCTGGGGACAGTGCCCTGCCCTGAGGGTCCCAGCTCTCACTCTGGCTTTAAATCCCCAGGGTATCTTTCCCAGCTCCCATCCAGCCCAGCATTTTCCCTGCATGTGCACTCACTGACTGCCAGAATCCAACTGCCCAGAGCTGCTCCTGACACAGAGGTCAGCGTGACCTCTCCTCTCTGATGTCACAGCCAGCAGAACCATGTCACTCAGCTGCCAAGCTGGCCGTGCCCCTGCTCACAGCTCCCACTGTGACCCAAGCCCTGGCATGTCCCAGCCCCCAGAGCCACACCTGGCAGGCCACGAGCCCCAGCCTTTGTCCCCACTGCCAGCCTCAGCGGCTCTTGGCCATCCTCACCCTGAGTGCAAAGCCAGCCCCAGGAGCCCCCCAGGGCACTCTGGATCCAGGCTGAGACACCCTCAAGCCATCACTGAAAGGGACATGGATGGGGACTGCAGCTGGATCTTCCAGTGCTCACCACCCCTGACTGTGCTCCAGGTGAACCCAAACCTCAGCAGCTGCACATTGAGCACATTGACCTTTCTTGCCCATCCTGGAACGTGGTGTTCCCACATCATACACGAGCCCTTTGCAGGGAGTGACCAGCTCCCAGCTGATGTGCTACTCTGGCCTTACTTTCTGTTTCCCAGCAATGAACTTAATGGATCCACTCATGAGAATCCAAGCACATCATTTGCTTCTCAGGAGCTATTAAGGAAAAAACCTCCACTCATTACTAGTTTTTGCACTGAGAAGGAGGTGCTGACAAGCATAAGGCACAGAGAGAGTCCTGATATAAGAATTCCAGAGCCATAGGGTTCCACACGTTGCTGTTCCCAGCTGTTTTGCTCATTTTTTTTAGCCATTTCTGGATGGGGGTTGCTGCTGACAGGGTAGGAAAATTTGGAGAAACGAGGGTGCAGCAGACAACCAAAACCAAGAGGGAAGACACTTAGAAATAGAGAGCACAAGAGAAGAACTTGGAGATGGCTCAATAGAAAATGCCAGCAGCAGTGCCTGGAGCCCAGAGCTGCTCACTGCCACCACAGGGGCTCCTCAGTGCCTTGCTGGTTTGTGTCTGATCCCTGCTGGGCTCCCTCTGCCCCTCCAGCAGACACAGCCCTGCCTGCAAAGGGCTCCGTGCTCTGGTGTTCTCAGCTTGCTGCAGGCTACATTCTTAGCAGCACTGAAAGAAGAGGTGAAACAAAGAGCCCTTTTCTGTGCTGCCTGCAGCTTGGAGTGCCCGGAGCCTGGGCCCGTGAAGAGCTGCTCCTGGCGCTGGCTGTGCTCAGCCCGCTGTGCCAAGTGAAATAAATGGGCAGGAGATCTTTCTCCTTTTTTAATGCCTTTATTAAGAAGAATCAGCTCAGGTGGGGAGAAATCGACAGGTTGCGCCCACACCGCCGTTGCTCCCAGGCGTGGCACGGAGAAGGAGGATGATGCAGCTTTGTCCACTGGTCTGCAGACAGAGCTGGGGACTCTGTCCTCACGGGAGAGTTGTGGAGTCCTTACTTGTTTGTTTAACACTCCAGGATGTCTTCTTAATCAGTATCTTTTCAGGTTAGGGTGAGAAGCAAAAAGGTTCAAGCAGGTATCGGACTATGATCCCATCCTTAGACATTACTTCAGTCACTTTTTGGCTTGTGATTTTAGGGGTTCTTCTTGTAAAAACTGTAAAACTGTAAAAAAGCCAGGGTGCAATGCGTTTCTCATTTGCATGTTGGCTCTGGTGTCACTGGCCATTCTCTTTACCCTGGAGGGTTTCTCTTGGTGTCTTCTTGGCAAGCGGCCAGCATCAGGGAAACAATAGTTAATTACCGGCCATTAACGGGTGATTAAAGACTTTTTCTTTGCCAGCACACCCAAAGAAGTCTGACCTGGTTTGACTTGTTTTTTTTTTTTAACTCTGAAACTTAAAAAGAATACAACTTTCTATTCATAACACCAAGCAGCCGCGGCCATGGAGACACAGGCGGGAGCTCTGCCCGAGGCCGGCAGCGGCCAGGCCCAGCTCGCAGCTGCGAGGACGCTGGCAGCCTGTGCCTGAGCCAAGGCCGTGGCGGGGGGTTTGCGGACAGGGCTTTTGCGAGCCGGCCGGAATGTGCCACCTCCCGTGTGGGCCCGGCTGCGGCAGAGGCAGCGGGAGCGCGGTGGGGCCGGCAGCGGCGGGCAGAGGCCGCGGAGAGCAGCAGCCCGGCCAGGCCCGCTGCGGAGTGACAGGGAGCTCCCGGGCAGCCCTCGGCCGTGTCTGTGCCCGCCGGGCAGGAGCCGCGGCAGGAGCCGGCCATAGCGGCAGCTCGCCGTGCCCGGGGCCGCGGCCGCAGCTCTCCCCGCCCGGCCGCAGCAGCAGCCGCTCGCCTCTGAGGCTCCGGCGCTTCCTGAAGAGGTCGGGCCCGGCCCCCGGGACGCGCTGGAGCCCTGCGGCGAGAGGAGCCGCCGGCGCCGCAAACGGCAGCGCCGATGGCACGGCCTGAGGAGGAGCAGATGAGGCTCTTGCTGGGCCACGCTGTGGCAGCTCTGCCCTCTCGCCTTCGCCTTGAGCCCTTTGCTGCTTTTCCCTGAGCCCTGATCCCCGTCCTTGGCCAAGGCCCCCGGAGCCCTTTCCTGGTCTCCAGGGAAAGCTCCCTCAGTCACAGAATCACAGAATCACTGGGCTGGAAGACACTTGCAAGATCATGGAGTCCAACCCATGCCCTAACAGCTCAACTAAACCATGGCACCTAGTGCCATATCCAGTCTTGTCTTAAACACTTGCAGGGATGGTGACTCCACCAGCTGCCTGGAGGGGTCTGTCCCAGGAAGAACCAAGATAGCACTGGGGCCTTCTACTCCCTGGTGCTTGGAGCTCTGGAAGTTTGTCTTTCTGCTTAGGGAAAGGCCATGGAGAAGTACTGGGAAAACTACTCACTAATAGAATAGGCTATAGAGCTACAAATATATGTGCAAAGAATACAGAAAACATAGAAAAGAAAAATTACAAAACCCAAACAGCATCAGCGAGGTCTTGGGCATGAACACATAGATTCAGATGGTCTTCTCAGCCCTATTTCTGTGTATTTATAAGAACCAAAGGAATCCTGCTGGAGCCTGTGGGGACATGGGTTTGGGAGGTACAAGTTCATTCAATTTTTTCTCCTTGGGGCAGCTCCTGTTGCTAACGTCAGCTGAGCCTGTCTCCAGCCTGATGCCTCTGATGGTTGCAGGCAGAAGACAATGACACTTCCAGGGACATGACTTTCTCCAGTGCTAGCTGTGAGTCAGAATAAAAACTCCAGAAATCACAACACCACTGGAAAATTCCCTATTTTTCATTCTGTAAAAAAGCTCTGTATCCACTTCTGAATTGTCAGTTGTTTGTTAAGGATGGGAAGTTCTCGTTTATTATTTTTTAATGTGGTGTGGAATTGGGTAAGCGTCTCCTTCCTTCACAAACTCCAGCCCAAGTTGCCTTTGAAATATGGCCCACTGTCAGTTTTTGCACAGCCATGGTACTTCTGGATGAGAAAGCAAGGGCAATGGTATTTGCAGCCAAAAGCCAACAAAGCCTGGGACAGCCAAAGCATCCTGTGGAGATCCAGGCCTCCAGCTGTTACTAGAAATCAGCAGAGTTCCAGCCAAATGGTTCTGTGTCACTAAGTGCAATCTCTTTGCCTGGATCAGAGCCTTGCTCAACAGAAAAAGCAGAAAGATCAACAAGGATGCTCCCAAAGGCCCATGACATTGTTTTTACTTTGCTCATCTTGTTTAAGTTTGCAATAAACATTGTGCTGATGACGGGGGAAAAAAAAAGAAAAGAGGTTTATGACAGGTCCATGACATTCCACAAGAGGAATCACTGGTGTGCATTTCATAGACCTGTCTCAATCCTATTAAAGAATTGTAGCCCTGATTTAAAACAGACAGGTATGAAACAACCTTTGAGAGACAGAAGCTAAAATGGCTGCTGGGTTTTTTTTAAGAATGCAGAAAATTACCCAAAGGGTGTTGTTTTGTGACATTTTAAAATACACTACATAAAAATTACCAACTTCAATAAATTAAGAGTTAAAAAAGAAGTACTTTGGTATATGAATAATTAGAAACACAAAATTATGGAGATGAGAATGCATGTTTTCATAAAAACAATGAAATTACAGACAAAAAAACACAGGACTGTTGACTTTTACCTCTCCTCCTGTGGTATTGTTGAGTGCTCTAACCACATCTCCAAAAGACCTAGAAACAAAACAGAGGCAGAGAAAGGAGAAGCTGTTTAGCTCTTGGAGTGAAAGCCAGCCCACACAGCAGATGTCTCCTGTAAATGCCCAAAACCTGCAGGATGCAGGAGGGCTCTGCCAGAAGGCAGATGATGCATTTTCCTCTCAAGTGCACGGGCACTGGGCCTGTTCCTGAAGCACTGGGGTTCACTGCCTCAGCTCCTAAAGGGAGGTTGTTCTTTCATCTTGGGTTTCAGTTCCTAAACTGTGTGGTTCCTCTCCTGACCACAGAGTATTTCCTTCCGCAAACCATCTGGAAGAAATGTTCCTGAGAACTGTTACCTGACAGCTTTCATAGCGAGTAGGTTGCTCTTTCAGGCAAGCGAGATTATTCTTTCTTAATTAGTGTGTCGGTATGATTTTCAGACATACAAAAATGCTAAAGAAATTAATACAGAGCTGTCCCACACTTGAGAGACAAGGAGATCTTCCAGGTTCTGTTCCTTGATGCAGGCAAGACCTCGGCAGCATGGAGATCTCTCTGACAAAGCCTTCTGAGCACACTCCCAAATTCTGAGCAGCACTGAGAGATGGGACAATCTATCCCCAGGGTGTGAACGTATTTCCATCTGGCCTGACTTCATGCTGGATAGACATTCCACCAGAAAAACTCCTGGCCCATGGCTGTGCAGAAGTAACTGCAGTTGGACTCACCCGCTGCCAATGTGTTCCAGTTCTGTGTATTTCATGACGGGATTTTCCACATTCACCATTCTCCCTGAGGGAAACAAAATGCAAGATGCTCACTTTAAAGCAGAGATGCCAGCTTCCAGGAGATACAGAAGGCAGCCCCACTGTCTGGGGCTCTGAGTCCTTTGTGGTCAGCTGGGTAACAATAATAATGACCACAATAGCAAAAAACACCAAACCAAACCAAACTAAAAAAATCACTAAAAATAAGCAAAATAAAACAACAACAAACCTTCCCCCACCCCCCGCCAAAAAAAAGAAATCCTCAACCAAAACAAAAAAACTTCAAAACCAGTGAATTTGTGTGAGGTTTATTTGCTCTGATGGCTAGTTGGAAGTCAGGAGTCTACGGAGAATCTAGGAAGCTAAAGATTCTGTTCAGTTCGGCCACTGGCACACAGGACTTGTCCAGATGATTTGCTAGCTCTCAGCCTTCATCTGGTTCAAGAACAATCGCTGCTTCAGCCTTCAGCAGAGAGGGAAGCTCAGGCAAAGCCAAGTCAGTCCAAGCTGCCCTCAGAGGCAGCAGGAACACCCAGAGTGCTCTCTTAATGCCTCGGAGCACAGCACTTCCTCTGGGGAGTCCTGAATGTCCCCAGTGGGACACCAAAGTCAGGAGGAGCATTTGGTACAGCTCTGCTGACACCTGCACAGAGTGCACTGTCCCTCAGGCAAGAAATACACCAGACATACCCACAATCTCCAGGTACCCCTTCTCAATCTCCGGTTTTGGAGCAGCCATGCTGCTGTCAGAACTGGTGATGAACGAACCGTTGGAATTTGACTTCCAAGATTCAACAGTATATCTTCCTCCAGGTAATGCTGCTGCAGCAGCAGGTTTAATGCCAGAGCCCATGGTGTGCTGAACCTGTCGCACTTCTGGTGGGGACAGTTCCTGTGCCTCACACCAACCTTGGGGCCCTTCATTGCCCATTGTTTGCTGGAAGTCTTTGCAGGCTGCCAGGTGAGATGTCGACACTTGCACCTCAAGTCAAAGAGAACAAAGCAGTCAGAGACTACAGCTTGTCCCTGTCAGCCAGGAGTCATTGACTGTGAAGAAAGGGAAAGAACTGATTTTCAAGGGACACAGACAGGGATTCAGTCCTCCATCTGGGTCACCATGTTCCACTGTAAAGAAACAGGGAGAGCAGCAACAGGCCAGCAGGAATCAATTTGGATGACTGCTGGCCAAAAGGCCAAAGGACAAGTCCCACTGTCCAGGGCAGCAGCTGAGATTCAGCACAGCAGGAAATGTCCTTCAGAGTGACTGTGATCCACACTAGAGCAGGATGGCACTCAGAGGCACGGCCCCACTCCCTGCTGCTCTGCAGTGGCGTCATGGTTTGGCCAGGAAGCGTGTTTCTGGAAAAGTTGTGGTCAAACTAATCAGTGGCCAGATTTGAAATTTGCACCTGTGGTGGCCACTGAGGATTTGGATACGCCTCTGAGAACACACAGGGGTTCAAAGCAGAAGATTCCCAGAGAACTTCCTTATTTGGATCTGGCGGTGAGTGGAGTCTGACCTCTCGCCTGCCCAGCTGCGTCTGGGTGGGGGAGGGGGAGGCCATGTGGCCTGTGGGGAGGGAGGGTGGAGGAGCCCTGCAAGGTGCAGGGGTGGAGGAGATCTGGGATGTTGGGCAGCCCCCTCAGAAGAGAGTGATAGAGACTGTGCTGGCAGCACAGCCGGCCAGAAGTGGGGGATGTGGCGAGACAAGGTGCCCGGGAGCTGTGGGAGTTCTGGGCAGACAGAAGAGAAGATTTTAACCCCTTGGTAGAATAATGGAAACCTTACAAATACTGATCCTCCTGAATCAGAATGAGGAGAGAGAGATGATGGACTGACGAAATGGGCAAGTGTGAGGAAATTTGGAAGAGGTGAGAAGAATCCTAAGTGGGAAGAGATAATGGAGTGGCCTTGAGCTGGACTCTTTCTTGTATGACCATGGACAGACCCATGTTTTTTCCTGTGACCCAGAGACTGTATTTAGGGGGAGGCAATACCTTGGAGTCAAGAGTGAAGCAGTGGCGTGAACAGAGACGGCCGAGGAGGGTGTGGGATGCCCTCTGTCTCCGTGGAGAGGAAGATCTCTGTTCACGAGGCTCCTCGGCCTGGGGGGTGAAATTTGGGGGGATTGGTGTCCTGAAGTTGAGAGACTGCTGCTTTTTTGGAACTGGGTGGGGCATCCTTAAATGGGGAACCCTAAAAGCAGTCCTGGCCCACATGCAGTGGTGAGAGCACTGGACATGGGGGGGGAGAAATCACGAGGGCAGATGTTCTCTGAACAGTGCCACGAGTGACACGGAAACACAAGAGGTTTCAATTGTGTTTCTGGGGGAAGCCTATGGTGCAAGGGGGGACTCCTCTCTCCCTGATGGATTTGAGGGTTGATTATTTGAGGGGTGATGATGGACTGAAAGTTGATTATGTGAGAGATGGTGACAGGGTGGAAATCTGTGGTGTTCTTTCATTCTGTGGAGAAAATGGAGGGGGGAGGATAACAGAGCGACCACTCCCAGGAGAGACTCTGAATTTGTCATCCTTTTCAGATCGGTGAAAGAATGCTGTCATCCGATATTGTTCAATTTGTGTGCTGGGGGTGTTTTGCCTGTTAAATAAACAGGTTCTTTCCACTTCTCTCCAAGGAATCCTTCCTGTACCAGTAGGATCATTGCAGTGAGCTGGGCCCCGGCATATGCTGATCGCACACTGCTAGATGCTCTAGGGCAGCAGACAGAGGAAGGGGAGCAGGGAGATAAATCAGCAGCTATCCCAGTCACTCAGGCTGCAGCCAACACCCCAGGCTCGAAGCCAGCAGTTAAACCACACAATAAGCCTCAACCAATGGCTGCTGCTACTAGCACTAGAACTGGAAAGTGCACAGACAAGGCTGATCGACCAGTGGATGATGATGATGAGGATGGTGATGATGATGATGCAGGAGAAGGACCCTCAACACTTCCTGACATAAAGTCAGGCGCAAGATCAGAAGCCAATATTGAGTCCTTTTCCCTGAAGGACCTTTGTGGCCTAAGGAAGGATTACACCCAACGATCTGATGAATCCATAATTAGCTGGTTAGTCCGTCTTTGAGATGCTGCAGGCGAGGCTACAATTCTGGATGGCACTGAAGCGAGGCATTTGGGATCCCTGTCACAGGATCCTGTCATTAACCAAGGAATGATGAGGGCGGCTAACCCTCACAGCCTCTGGGCACATTTCTTGGACAGTGTAGCACAAAGACACCTGTGTGCAGATGATCTCTGTAAGTAGCAAACCCAGTGGAAGACCATAGAACAAGGGATCCAACACCTGAGAGAAAGACAGTGGCAGAGATTGTCTTCTCAGATGACATATCAACTAGGAATCCAGACCTGGTAGGTACCATGTACATCTGTGATGTGGCGAAAACTTGTACGACTTGGGCCACACAAATATGTTTCTGCTTTAGCAGTAATGAAGTGGGATGACAGGGATGAGACTGTGCTTGATATGGCAAAGAAGCTCTGAGCATATGCAGATGCTGTACAGGGTCCAACACATGCCAGAATGGCAGCAGTGGAAACACATCTGCAGAAATTAGAGGGCAAGATAGAGAAGAATAGTAAGAAACTCAGGGAGGAGATTAAGGAAGACCTTCTCCAAATCTGGGCAGTACAGATCAGAGGTTCTGGTATACAGATGTTCCCTAGATGAGGGAGAGAAGGTACACCCCATGAGCTGAGCTGTGGTTCTTCCTGCGTGATTGTGGAGAAAACATGAGGAGATGGGATGCAAAATCTACTGCTGCTCTGGCCCAACAGGTGTGTGAATTGAAGGAAGGCAAGACTCCAAGAGGAAGTTGCACCAAAAGGAAAGCAGCTCCAGTTGCCCATAGCTGAACTGCCAGGTATGATGATGATGACATGTCCAATCCCCTTGAAGGAACCTCCAAGATATATGCCCAAGGAAAGAAGGATAACCAGGCTTAAAGGGGCCCTCCTCTAGCCAGGTAGGGGCTAGAGAAAAACGTGATTTTTGGACTGTATGGATTCCATTGGCCTGGCACATCTGAACCACAAGAATATAAAGCTTTGGTTGACACTAGTGCGCAGTGCACGTTAATCCCATCAAGACATGTGGGGATAGAATCTGTCTCCATTTCTGGCGTGACAGGGGAATCACAGGATTTTACTTTGGTGGAAGCTGATGTGAGCCTACCTGGAAATGAGTGGAAGAATGTGACTATTATGACTGGCCCAGAGGCCCCATGTATGTTGGGCATAGATTACCTGCAAAGTGGGTATTTCAAAGACCCAAATGGACTCGGGGGCATTCAGGATAGTGGCTGTAGTGACACAGGGCATCCAGCAATTGAACCCCCTGCCTTGACTGTCTGAGAATCCATCTGCAATAGGACTTCTGAAGGGAAAAGAGCAACAGGTACCAAGCGCCACTTCAACAGTGTATCACCGACAGTACAGAACCACTCGAGGTGCTGTGGTTCCCATCCATAAAATGATTCGAGAGCTGGAGAGCCAAGGGGTGGTCAGCAAAACCCACTCGCCCTTCAACAGCCCCATCTGGCCTGTGCGTAAATCTGAAGGAGGATGGAGACTGACGGTGGACTACTGTGCATTGAATGAAGTGACTCCACCACTGAACACTGCCGTGCCAGACATGTTAGAGCTGCAGTACGAGCTTGAGCCCAAGGCAGTGAAGTGGTACGCCACTATCGATATTGCCAATGCATTTTTCTCCATTCCTCTGGCAGCAGAATGCAGGCCTCAGTTTGCCTTCACATGGAGGGGAGTGCAGTACACCTGGAAGCGACTGCCCCAGGGGTGGAAGCACAGTCCTACCATCTGCCATGGACTGATCCAGACTGCACTAAAAAAGAGTGAGGCTCCAGAACACCTACAGTATACTGATGGCATCATTGTGTGAGGGAACACAGCCGCAGAAGTGTTTGAGAAAGGAGAGAAAATCATCCAAATGCTTCTGGAAGCTGGTTTTACCACCAAAAGATCAAATTTAAGGGACCAGCTTGTGAGATTCAGTTCCTAGGCGTAAAATGGCAAGGTGGATGGTGTCAGATTCCTGTGGATGTCATCAACAAGATCACAGCTATGTCTCCACCAACCAAGAAGAGGGAAACACAAGCTTTCCTAGGTGCCATGGGCTTTTGGAGAATGCACATTCCTGAGTACAGTCAGATCGTGAGCCCTCTTTACCTGGTAACCTGCAAGAAGAATGACTTCCACTGGGGCCCTGAGCAGCAACAAGCTTTTGATCAGATTAAGCAGGAGAACGCTCATGTGGTAGCCCTTGGCCCAGTCTTGGCCCAGGACAGGACGGGATGAGAAGAACATATTCTATTCTGCAGCTGGGAACTGTGGCTTGTTCTGGAGCCTTTGGCAGAAGGTGCTTGGGGAGACTCGGGCTTGACCACTAGGATTTTGGAGTTGAAGCAAGGTTTGAAGCAAACTACACCCCAATAGAGAAAGAAATCTTGGCTGCCTATGAAAGAGTCCAGGCCACCTCAGAGGTGATTGGTACCGAAGCACAACTCCTCCTGGCACCCCGACTACCGGTGCTGGGGGGGATGTTCAAAGGCAAGGTTATATCCACCCACCATGCCACCGGTGCTACATGGAGCAAGTGGATTGTTCTTATCACACAGTGCGCCCAAATTGGTAAATTGAATCATGCTGGAAGTAAGTACAAATTGGCCCAAAGGTGAAAATTTTGGTGTCACAGATGAAGAAAAAGAACCAGTGACACGGCCTTAAGAAGCTGCACCATACAACCAACTGCCAGCAGAGGAAACACACTATGCTCTTTTCACTGACGGTTCCTGTTGCGTCGTAGGAATGAATCAGAAGTGGAAAGCAGCTGTATGGAGCCCCACACCACAGGTCGCAGAGGCCACTAAAGGAGAAGGTCGATCAAGCCAACTTGCTGAACTTAAAGCTGTTCAACTGGCCCTGGACATTGCAGAAAGAGAGAAGTGGCCAAAGCTCTATCTCTACAATGATTCATGGATGGTAGCCAATGCTCCATGAGGATGGCTGGAGAGGTGGAAGGAGGCTAACTGGCAGCATAGAGGAAAACCAGTTTGGGCTGCTGAAGAGTGGAAAGACATTGCTACCAGGGTAGGGAGGATACCTGTGAAAGTTCATCAGGTAGATGCCCATTGCTGGGGTCACCTGTCAGTTGTCTCTGCCCCAGCACGGGAAAAGGTGGTTCTGGGCAGGCCGTGCTCTCGAAGAAGGAGTCTGGACTCTTGCTTTTGGTCTTCAGTTGAGTTTATTGTTCCTTATCTACAAAGTTTTTCTGTCTGTCCAGCTGAGGTCTGATCAGCAAGACAGCCAAGGGCACTCTCTCCCGCCCACAGGGGGGTTGTCTCTTTTATAGTAAAAACTTCGTATAAGATATTTACCTTTAATTTCCAATACTTTTCGCCCTTGTTGGCAAGTGCACTTTCCCTATTAAGCAATCCACACATGCCAACATCATCCTGAACATAGATGCCAAGGAGAAGAAAGAAGAAGGACAGGGCACGCCCAAATTCCTCCATCTTGGGACTCCCGACCCATGTACAGAATTCCAAACCCCTCTGTACAACATATAAAACCCCCCTGTACAGTGCATTATAGTTCAAGTTTTATCAAGTGAATATCACCCCTCACCATTCAGGCCTGAAATTCTCTCATTTCCTCACATTCAGGTGTCTTTGGCTTCCTGCCAGGGTCTCCGAGCCCCTGCCAGGGCTTTGAGACATCCAGGGCATCCAGAGAGATGCTCTGGGTTCCGACAGCCCATATCCCCAAGAGTAGAGCTAATGAGGAGCACAAAAACAATGAGCAGGTAGACCAGGCTGCAAAGATAGGGGTGTCCAAGACAGACCTAGATTGGGAACACAAGGGAGAGTTATTCCTAGCTTGATGGGCCCATGATGCCTCAGGCCATCAGGGTAGAGATGTCACCTGTAAGTGGGCACGAGACCGAGGGGTGGATTTAACCATGGACAGTTATGTCTCAGGTTATCCACGACTGTGTGACGTGTGCTGCCATCAAACAGGGCAAGCGAGTGAAGCCCCTGTGGTATGGTGGGCGGTGGTCCAAGTATAAGTATGGGGAGGCCTGGCAGATTGACCACATCACACTGCCCCAGGCACACCAAAGCAAGTGCTGACCATGGTAGAAGCCACCACGGGATGGTTGGAAACCTACCCTGTGTCTCACGCTACTGCCCGTAACACCATCCTGGGCCTTGAAAAGCAGGTCCTGTGGAGGCATGGTACCCCTGAGAGGATTGAGTCAGACAATGGGACTCATTTCAAGAACAGTCTTATTAACACCTGGGCTAGGGAACATGGCACTGAGTGGGTGTACCATATCCTCTACCTTGCACCAGGTAGAGGTAGGCTGCAGGCAAAGTGGAGAGGTACAATGGACTATAAAAACCCAGTGGAAAGCCTTGGGTGGGGGATCTTTCAAAAACTGGGAGCAGCATTTAGCAAAGGTCACCTGGTTAGTTAATATCCGAGGTTCCAACAACTGAGCAGGTCCTGCCCAGTCTGAGTCCCTGGATATAACAGATGAAGTCCCAGTGGTAAATGTCAGAGATTTGTTAGGGAAGACGGTGTGGATCAATTCTGCCTCAAGTAGACAAACCCATTTGCGGGATTGTCTTTGATCAGGGACCAGGTTGCACATGGTGGATAATGCAGAGAGATGGAACAACACAATGTGTACCTCAGGGAGATCTGATTGTGGGGTGAAAATCATATGCAAATATCACTGTTTGCTGGATGTTACTGCCATTGTCTGTACATTAAACCATACAGATGTGAAACAGAAAAAAACGTGTAATTGTCAAGGGTCTGAGGAAGTGAAAGATGGAGTTTTGAGTCAGCAAAATGGAAGTGAGGAATCCTGCAGCTCTGTAGTCTGGGACCTGGATTGAGTGCTCCGGTGTGGTTACATGACAGGGGCACAATGGGGATTGCTTGTAATGTTTTGGAGGAAGCAGATGGAAGTTTTTACTTGAATAAAATGCATGAGGTTTGGTAGTAAGTTGACGATATGGGGATAAGGGGTGGAATGTCCTAGGGTGATGTTATGATGGTCAGAGATCAGAGGAGCTGGGAGGGGGTAGGCAGCATTTCTAATCACAACCACTTTAGCAGTGTCAGTGGGGTTGAGTCCAAGAGAAGAACTTGCTCCAGCAGAGATGCACAAAGAGTGAGGTTTCCAGTGCAATGCTCTGGGCCACATCACTTTCCGTAAGGACCTACACACTCCAGATTCCCCAAGAGTCTGGTTTATTGAAGCAACAAGACAGCAATCTCAGGATTGCTGCTGACTGGGGGCACTGGCTACCAAGTGTTGATGTGTGTAGCAACAGAGAGAACAGTAAAGACAGATTATAGTAGATGTATCTATCTATCTATCTGTCAGTCTGCCTGTCTGCCTTTGTAACATTTACATAATTGAATCTTCCTGGATCTGGTCCAATGATGTTGGAGGTGAAAAGCTCACCTAAAGCATCCCTTTCAGGAGAGGATTAGTGACACGGTCTGTCAACTGATTCTGAGCAGGCAGAGATGTTTCCCCCTTCAGACA
This sequence comes from Passer domesticus, assembly GCF_036417665.1. Lineage (NCBI taxonomy): Eukaryota > Metazoa > Chordata > Aves > Passeriformes > Passeridae > Passer > Passer domesticus. The sequence goes on along the minus strand of NW_026990127.1, from coordinate 5,712 downwards.
TGGGTTTTTTTCCCCTCAGAGCTGTTTTTCTCCTCCAGCCTCTTCTGTCCTGAAGTCCACAGTTTAAATTTCTGCCTGTCCTAGGAAAGTGGAACACTTCCATGGTTCGGTGGTGTTTGGTGACTTTGCTCATACAGGCATTACATGACACATTGGTATGAGTTTCATTTTAAAAAAGTTGGGGAAGAATGGGGGGTTTGTTTGTTCTGGGGGAAGGGAAGTGTCCAGGACTTGGTGGGGGCTGGAGGTGGAAAGTGAATGGACCAGGGCACTGACCAATCACTCGACGCCCTTGTGGCAGAGAGAATAGGGACAGGCGGTCGGAAGATTTCGGGCTGTCACGGAAACCTGATAGGGCCTCCCTCACCTGATTCCCCAGAGATAAGAGATAGCCGCAGGACAAAAGGCCAAGAATGTAACCCCCCCACTAACACGGCCTCCACCCAGTCCCCTTACTAACCATATAAGGTAAAAGTCAGACCCCGAAGGTAGGGGAAGGACCAAGGGTATATATACCGAGGAGAAAACCAATAAAGGGCCTTTGGACCGTCTATCACATTGATGTCTGCGTGTCCTTAGCCCGAGCGGCCAAAAGCATTGGGCCGTCGTGCTGCGTTTCCTTGGAACCAGGTCGTTACGCCTTGCCTGCAAGGCAACACGCCCTGGGGAAAGGATTGGTCCAAAATGAACATCAGTAAGGACCAATCAAAGCGCCCAAATTCCACCAATCGGTGCGCGGATCCAAAACCCACCAATCCTGGACCAGGGACTGTTATGAAAAGGGGGGCTGTGAGTTCTTCGGGGTGCTTTCGGGTTTATTCCTGTTCGTGTGTGGTTTGTTTGCGGAAGAACACAATGTGTGCTTAACATGTTGTTCTAGATTTTGAGCTGTTGTGTGTGGATTCTGAGCTTATCTCAGGTCCTCTGTCCTCTCTGGCTTGTTTTAATAAACGAGAGCCTTTTTCAACCACTTTCTGAAAATTGGCTCGTTCGATTTTTAACAACATGGTTTCCTTCACTGGCATCCCCAGGGGTGTGTAAATGCATTCATTAATGGGGTCTTATGAGAGTCTCTGTTACTGCTGGTCACAATTCTCAGCTGACAAAAGACAGGAGAAGAAACACCTTGGTCCTCTTCCTTATACTGAGGTTCAGAGAACCATAAATGTTCTCTGATGTCAGAGGATCTCTGCACATATTCTTATCTCCCGAATTACCAGGATTTCTAACAAGAGTGTAGATGTCAGAAAGGCAGGAATGCTGGTGCAGGCCTGAGGAGAACGTGAACTGCAGAAGTGTCTCTCCCAAGGGCTGAGCTCAGCCAGGAAGCCACCTGCAGAGCCAGGATGGAGCTGTGGGACAGGGCTGGGTGTCAGTCACTACTGAAAGACAAAGAGGACATGGCAGGAGCAGAGGGAGGCCCTCACCAGAGCCTTGAGGAATGCCACAGCTTCCCTGTCAGCTGCCTGACAGGCTGTTGGAGCTTCAGTGCCAGATGGCCCCTGATTGTAGTGCCAGGCTCACTGTGGAATCTGTGCCTCCCCATGGGCAGAGAGTGACCCAGGAGATCAGCACAGAGCTTTGGGAATGTGTGAGCCCATCAGCCTTTGAGTCTTGGCCCTCAAATATCGTATGGCAAGTCAAAACCCATCTTCTCTTGCTTTCTCTGCCGGTTCTTGTAGAGAAAAAGCAGGAGCAGACTGCTTTATCAGAGATGCCATGCCAGGCTCAGGGAGAGCTGTTCCCAGCCCAAGAGCAGGAAGAGCAGCTCAGGCAGCAGGTGGAAGAGCCACAGCAGAATGGCCAGGTAAGCCTGACTGGCCAGGTGCCAGAGGGAAAGGCAGGAAGAGGGGCATAAAACAGAGCTCTTCGGCCTGAGGAGGCCAGGAGTCCCACAGGCACTGAAAGCACAGAACCTTGGAATCTGCAGAGATCAGCACAGGGACAGGAGGGTTACATTGGAAGCAGAGGTGGGTAGGGAAGCAGAAAGAAGTGACTGAATAGATGTGCTTTTGAGGCAGCAAGAGGAAAAAGCTGAGCCTGATGGCAGCTCCCAGTCACTTGCTGTGCATTTGTGTGTATAGAACATCAAGTCAGAGCCCCAAGCAGAGCTGCCCGAAGCTCAGAGTGCCATCATGGCAGTGGAGAGGAGGAAGAAGGAAGACATGAGAAGAATTCAAGAGGAGATTCATCTCCATCAGCACAGGGGCAATCAACAAAAACATGTAAGTGAAAGAGTGGCAGCCACTCCACCCATGAAACAGCGTGTTTATTCTTGGTTACAGACCATCAAGGAAGATGTGCAGGCGGAGCTGCAGGAATCTGAGGATAGGAACAAGGAAAGGGTGAGGAGGCTGGAGGAAGAAATGAAAATCATCAGAGAGAAACTTAACCGCCTCCCTTGGGCTCTACAAAAGCAAGTGAGTGAAAGATGGACATCCACTGCAGACACCTTGCAAGAAATAAACGCTCCGTTTTGCAGAGACAAGGTTGCTTGCTGATAGCAGACAAGAAGGAAAATCAAATTTGTAGCTATATAGTGTTGTGTTGAATTGGCCAATTTTAATGGGGTTGGAGTGACTGAGAATCCCACTGCTAACACAGTTGACGAGTTCTCCTTACAAGATGTAGTTGTAAATGCCAGGAGAAATGAGGTTAGAAATGGTAGATAACAGCCTGTCCCTCATGCTTCTCTCTTGCCACAGGTGACAAAAGTAACAGCCATCTCTCCCCTGGCTCCCTCTGCTCCTGGAGAAGACGCCAAAAAGGAGCAAAATGAGCAGGATAACCACATGCGCCCAGCCGTGGTCACAGCCCAGCCTGATCATCCCAAGAGAGTAAGTGCCAGTTGTGGGTGGTGCTGTCTTTAGTGCAAGGCAGAGGTGCAAGCTGCTGAGCAGCCAGCACTTGCTGTTGCTGGCCGAGGAGGCAGAGTGCTGGAGTCCTGCAGGACGCAGCCATTTCCTGCAGGCAGTGCCAGCTGGCAATTGGCCTTTGGCCTGTCATGTTGAGGCACCGAAGAGCTGGGGGCTCTGGGTGAGCTTTTGGCTGCCTGGCTGAGTGCAACTCTATGTCTGGGCTTCTGCAGTGCATTGGCCAAGGGCACAGGTGGTGGTGCTGGCAGTCCCAGGGCTTTGTTCCTTTGATTTTGCCTCGTGGAAAGGTGTGTTTGGCTTGTGGAAGCGTTCTGCAGTTTTCTTGAGCAGTTCTTCATTTGTACAGCCTCTTTTGGCCCAGCTGTCTGTTGGCTTTGGATAAGCTGCAAGGAGATGAGTGTGCTGTGTGTGAAGCTGTGAGGGGCCATTCTTGTCCCCTGTGGCCAAAGAAAGGAAGCGCGTAGTTACGAAGGCTTCTTGTGAGGCAAAAGGCAGAAGCGGGGAGTTTCTGTGGATCCCTTTTGCGGTGAAGTCTGCAGCTTTGGCAAGTGCACTGGAGCCTGGAGTGGGGGTGAAGCTGCAAGTCCTTGAGTGCTGTCTTGCGTTGTAGAGAAGAGGAAGGAGATGATGAAATGGAGGATGCAGTATTTGAAGTCAGATGGGCAAGAGTGTGGCTGGCGAGCTGCGTGGGCCAAAAGGAGGCAGGGCTGCTGGTGGTGAAGAGCAGCTGCACGTGAGGCAGCGTGTGGGCAGGCGGCCAAGAAGGCCAAGGGCATGGTGGGCTGTGTGAGCAGCAGAGGGGCAGCAGGAGCAGGGCAGTGAGCGTCAGGCTGTGCTGGGCAGCGCTGCGGCCGCAGCTGCAGTGAGTGCTGTGTGCAGTTGTGGGCCCTGTGAAGCAGCAAGTCCTTGAGGGGCTGGAGCGTGTGCACAGAAGGAGACGGGAGGTGGGCAAGGGTGTGGAGCATAAGGCCAGGGAGGAGGTGCTGAGGGAGCTTTAGCCTGGACAAGGGGAGTCTGGTGAGGGACCTTCAGGCAGACTTCCATAGATGCTGACGTGACAGCGCTCAGCACAAAAGCTGTTGCCCATTCAAACATGGCCTCAGTGCATGCCAGTGCTTCAGAGACTGGAGTAGCTGCCGCTTGCACCCTGTGGCTTCTGCGTTTTTTGGTATGCTAGGAGGAGAAGTCCTGTTTGTTTTCTCTTTCTGCAGCCAGCAAGGGAGCTTACGCACAACATTTCCTGCCCTTTTCCAGCACAGGATGGGATTGTGATCCAGTTGTAGTTTTCCCTGTCTGCAGCAGCAATAGCTAAGGCCTTGCCGGCTCTTTGCTACTTGTCCATTGCAGAGCTTGCAAGAAATAAAAGCTGTGTTTTGCAGAGACAAGGTTGCTTGCTGATAGCAGGCAAGGAGGAATGTGAAATTCATAGCCATATAGAGTTGTGTTGAAATGGCCCATTTTAATCTGGTTGGAGTGACTGGGAATGCCATTGCTAACAGAGCTGATGCGTTCTTCTTAGAAGATGTGGTTGTAGGTGCCAGGAGAAATTAGTTTAGAAATGCAAGGTAACGGCGTGTCCCTCATGCTTCTCTCTTGCCACAGGTGACGAAAGGAACAGCCGTCTCTCCCATGGCTCCCTCTGCTCCCGGAGAAGAAGGCAAAGAGAAGCAAAGGGAGCGAGAGAAGCAGAAGCAGCCCTCTGTTTTGACAGCCCAGGCTGCTCCTTGCAAGAGAGTAAGTGCCAGTTGTGGGTGGTGCTGTCTTTAGTGCAAGGCAGAGGTGCAAGCTGCTGAGCAGCCAGCACTTGCTGTTGCTGGCCGAGGAGGCGGAGTGCTGGAGTCCTGCAGGATGCAGTCATTTCGTGCAGGCAGTGCCAGCTGGCAATTGGCCTTTGGCCTGTCATGTTGAGGCACCGAAGAGCTGGGGGCTCTGGGTGAGCTTTTGGCTGCCTGGCTGAGTGCAGCTCTGTGTCTGGGCTTCTGCAGTGCATTGGCCAAGGGCACAGGTGGTGGTGCTGTCGGTCGCAGGGTTTGTTTCTTTGTTTTTCCATATTGGAAAGGTGTGTTTGGCTTGTGGAAGTGTTCTGCAGTTTTCTTGAGCAGTTCTTCATTTGTACAGCCTCTTTTAGCCCAGCTGTCTGTTGGCTTTTGCTAAGCTGCAAGGAGATGAGTGTGCTGTGCGTGAAGCTGTGAGGGGCCATTCTTGTGCCGTGTGGCCAAGGAAAGGAAGCGCGTAGTTACGAAGGCTTCTTGTGAGGCAAAAGGCAGAAGCGGGGAGTTTCTGTGGATCCCTTTTGCGGTGAAGTCTGCAGCTTTGGCAAGTGCACTGGAGCCTGGAGTGAGGGTGAAGCTGCAAGTCCTTGAGTGCTGTCTTGCGTTGTAGAGAAGAGGAAGGAGATGTTGAAATGGAGGATGCAGTATTTGAAGTCAGATGGGCAAGAGTGTGTCTGGCGAGCTGCGTGAGCCAAAAGGAGGCAGGGCTGCTGGTGGTGAAGAGCAGCTGCACGTGAGGCAGCGTGTGGGCAGGCGGCCAAGAAGGCCAAGGGCATGGTGGGCTGTGTCAGCAGCAGAGGGGCAGCAGGAGCAGGGCAGTGAGCTTCGGGCTGTGCTGGGCAGCGCTGCGGCCGCAGCTGCAGTGAGTGCTGTGTGCAGTTGTGGGCCCCTGTGAAGCAGCAAGTCCTTGAGGGGCTGGAGCGTGTGCACAGAAGGAGACGGGAGGTGGGCAAGGGTGTGGAGCATAAGGCCAGGGAGGAGGTGCTGAGGGAGCTTTAGCCTGGACAAGGGAAGTCTCATGAGGAACCTTCAGCTTTTCATCAGTGCTTCCAAATGTTTTAGTC
>NW_026990126.1:0-29057 GCF_036417665.1 Passer domesticus | reverse complement strand
TTTCATTCTTTAAGTTGTCTGGAATAATTCTGCAAGTTTGCAAAGTGCACAGAGATGCAGTCACTACAATGAGGCCATTACTCTCATCTGGCATCCCTAAGCCTTTGCCTCAGTTTTCAGACAGTTCCTAAGTGAGGGATACATGCAAGATTTGTCTAATTAGTAAAGGTAAAGATTCACTTAGAGTTTGATGTGTGGGGATATCTGCCATTCCAGAAGGCATGCTGAGACCAATTTCTTTGGTTTCATTCCCTCACAGAAAAAAAAAAAAAAAAAGAAAAAAGAAAAAAAAAAAAAAAAAGAAAAAAAAAAAAAAGATGAGGCTCTTTTCTTTCTGTGCTACGCTGTGGCAACTCTGCCCTCTCAGCCTTTGCCTTGAGCCCTTTGGTTCTTTTCCCTGAGCCTTGATCCCCATCCTCAGCCAAGGGCTCCTGGAGCCCTTTCCAGGGCTGCAGGAAAAGCTCCCTCAGCCATGACCACGGAAGAGCTTCTGGAAGAGTTTATCGTCTCTTGCTGTCTCTTAGTCAGAACTGGTATGGATCAACTTGAAGTTGGAGAGGAACAAATTTTCAGGGACTATTCCTCTTCAAATTTGTTTTGTTCTAACCCAGAAGGAAGACAAAGAGGAGGTTCTCTGCTGGTGCTAAGTTATGCTTGCAATTAGTGTAATAGTAGTCATTAAGTTGGGGGAAGCAACAAGTGCCGTTCAGCGAGCATTTAACAAAATACAAGTTAGGACCCAGCCCAAAAGATCCTGGAGTTGATGCAGTTTCACAGGTTGGTTTTGCCCAGGAAGTTTGTCTTGTTTGCTGTTTCTAGGAACACCTCTACTTCCCTGCTGAAGATCAGCAGAACCAGTCTGGGAGCAGGACAGCTGCCTGCAGTTTTAAATTGAGATGTGATGATCGTTTTTCACTTAGGCTCTGTCACCTTTGGCTTAGATACAAGAGGCTTTCCTTCCTTTTCATAATGGGTATGTAGTGGGCCAAATTTTCTCTTTCCTTTTTATAGAAATCCTCCTAGAGTTGAGATGGAGCTGGGCGAGAGCCAATTTTGAATTGCCACCATAGTTGCTTCTATTGACAATTTACTAATGGTTGTGCCTTGTCTGCATTCTCATCACAAGTGACATGTTGAGAGACCAAATATGAGTCAAAGAACTATATTTTATTTTTTTAATGCAAAAAAAAACCCAAACAAGTGGTGTAGGAAAACTCCTATGGATGTCTAATTTTTCTCAACATAAACTTCTACGTATTTGAAATCATGTTAACCTTCCCAGCTTTGCCTTGGGAGGTTCTAGAATTATTATGATCTGCCTACATTTTTCAGATTTCATAATAAGGAACTAAAGAATCCTAAGAGAAAACAAAAAATGTCCCATGAGGAATGGTTCCCTTCACCTTCCCCAACTCCTTTTTGCCTGCAATGCTGTCACCGCAGCAGCAGTGCCATCGCGGCAGTGAGTCTGAGAGGTGGCAGCTCTCTGGCCCACACGGTGCTGCTGGCAGAGCCAGCTGCTGCCTACTCAAGGCTCAGGCGGGCCCCTGAGCTGCCGAGCTGCACGGCCAGAGCCATCTCGATGCTGCAGTGCAGGCCAGCGGCGCCGCTCAGCCGGAAGCTGCAGGACTTGCCGGAGGGCAGCGCCGTGAGCTGGCAGTGGCGCGACTGCGGCAGAAGCGGCCAGGCCACCAGCACCAACATCTGCACCCAGCGGGTGACTTTCTGCAGGTCCAAGTAGGAGCCCGTGCAGAGGGTGTCCAGCAGGTACCACTCCTGATCCGTGGGCAGCTGGCCACCAGCGGCGTGCAGGAAGCACGTGTGCCCCAGCAGCTGCTCCCCGGAGCACAGGCACTCCAGCGCCACACGGATGCGCCTGGCTGGCGGCCACTTGCTGCTCTTCGGGCTGAAGGAGTGGCCGGGGGGTGGCCGCAGGATGACCAGCGTGCGGTAGGTGCTGCTGCTCTCCTGGATGCTGCAGGCTGCAGGGCTGGTGTCCGTCCCGGCAGCTGGGTGCAGCTCCGGCATGAAGCTCCTCTTGGAGAGCACTCGGCACACACCGAGGAGCTCGTCCACCAGCTCCTGCAGCACCTTCGTGCTGGGCAGGCCCTGCTGCAGAATCACAGAATCACAGTACAGCTGGGCTTGGCAGTGACCTTTAGGGACTACCCAGTGTGATCCCACAGCAATGAGCAGGGACATTCCAATGACATCAGGTTGCTCACAGCCCCCTCCAGCCTTATCCCAGATGTGCCCATTGGTGATGGCTTGGGCACAGCCAAAATGCTGCTACCCCTGTCTGCACCCTTGTCCTTCTCACACTCACTCACCTTCTCCTTGCTGCTGAACATCAACCTCACAATATTCGTCTTGCTGCTGGATTCCTCCTGTGTGCTGTGTCTGGCAGAGCCACACTTCCATCTCATGACCAGCCAGAAGGCCAGAGGGAGCAGAGGCAACCACAGCAGCTGTCATAGACAAAGGAAAAAGCTTTCCATGATGGAATTGTTGCCATCAATCTCCTGCAGGAGCCGAGTCATTTCCTGCAGCAGATACTCCTCGCGCTCTTGCATCCTTTGAGCTTCATTCTTTTCAATTGCTGGATTCCCCTTCTGCCCAGCTATGGTCAGCCAAGGCAGCCACAGCAGCTGTCGTACAGAAAGGAGCAGATTTTCCATGATGGAATTGTTGTCATCCACCTCCTGCAGGAGTCGAGTCATCTCCTGATGAAAAAATTCCTCGCGCTCCCGCATCCGCCTGACCGCGTCCTTATCGATTTTCATGTCCGCTTTCAACCCACTGGGGGTGAATAACAGGGCCAGGATGAAGGCCAGTGTTGGAGACATGGCCTGGTGGGAGAAAGGGGGCTCAGCATGTCTGGCTGGGAGGGACCAGCCCCCTGGTGACACCTGCAATGTCCCCAGAGCCTCTCTGGGCACCTGCCACATTGAGAGCCCCAAGCCCCACTTCCCTCAGCCCTGGGGACAGTGCCCTGCCCTGAGGGTCCCAGCTCTCACTCTGGCTTTAAATCCCCAGGGTATCTTTCCCAGCTCCCATCCAGCCCAGCATTTTCCCTGCATGTGCACTCACTGACTGCCAGAATCCAACTGCCCAGAGCTGCTCCTGACACAGAGGTCAGCGTGACCTCTCCTCTCTGATGTCACAGCCAGCAGAACCATGTCACTCAGCTGCCAAGCTGGCCGTGCCCCTGCTCACAGCTCCCACTGTGACCCAAGCCCTGGCATGTCCCAGCCCCCAGAGCCACACCTGGCAGGCCACGAGCCCCAGCCTTTGTCCCCACTGCCAGCCTCAGCGGCTCTTGGCCATCCTCACCCTGAGTGCAAAGCCAGCCCCAGGAGCCCCCCAGGGCACTCTGGATCCAGGCTGAGACACCCTCAAGCCATCACTGAAAGGGACATGGATGGGGACTGCAGCTGGATCTTCCAGTGCTCACCACCCCTGACTGTGCTCCAGGTGAACCCAAACCTCAGCAGCTGCACATTGAGCACATTGACCTTTCTTGCCCATCCTGGAACGTGGTGTTCCCACATCATACACGAGCCCTTTGCAGGGAGTGACCAGCTCCCAGCTGATGTGCTACTCTGGCCTTACTTTCTGTTTCCCAGCAATGAACTTAATGGATCCACTCATGAGAATCCAAGCACATCATTTGCTTCTCAGGAGCTATTAAGGAAAAAACCTCCACTCATTACTAGTTTTTGCACTGAGAAGGAGGTGCTGACAAGCATAAGGCACAGAGAGAGTCCTGATATAAGAATTCCAGAGCCATAGGGTTCCACACGTTGCTGTTCCCAGCTGTTTTGCTCATTTTTTTTAGCCATTTCTGGATGGGGGTTGCTGCTGACAGGGTAGGAAAATTTGGAGAAACGAGGGTGCAGCAGACAACCAAAACCAAGAGGGAAGACACTTAGAAATAGAGAGCACAAGAGAAGAACTTGGAGATGGCTCAATAGAAAATGCCAGCAGCAGTGCCTGGAGCCCAGAGCTGCTCACTGCCACCACAGGGGCTCCTCAGTGCCTTGCTGGTTTGTGTCTGATCCCTGCTGGGCTCCCTCTGCCCCTCCAGCAGACACAGCCCTGCCTGCAAAGGGCTCCGTGCTCTGGTGTTCTCAGCTTGCTGCAGGCTACATTCTTAGCAGCACTGAAAGAAGAGGTGAAACAAAGAGCCCTTTTCTGTGCTGCCTGCAGCTTGGAGTGCCCGGAGCCTGGGCCCGTGAAGAGCTGCTCCTGGCGCTGGCTGTGCTCAGCCCGCTGTGCCAAGTGAAATAAATGGGCAGGAGATCTTTCTCCTTTTTTAATGCCTTTATTAAGAAGAATCAGCTCAGGTGGGGAGAAATCGACAGGTTGCGCCCACACCGCCGTTGCTCCCAGGCGTGGCACGGAGAAGGAGGATGATGCAGCTTTGTCCACTGGTCTGCAGACAGAGCTGGGGACTCTGTCCTCACGGGAGAGTTGTGGAGTCCTTACTTGTTTGTTTAACACTCCAGGATGTCTTCTTAATCAGTATCTTTTCAGGTTAGGGTGAGAAGCAAAAAGGTTCAAGCAGGTATCGGACTATGATCCCATCCTTAGACATTACTTCAGTCACTTTTTGGCTTGTGATTTTAGGGGTTCTTCTTGTAAAAACTGTAAAACTGTAAAAAAGCCAGGGTGCAATGCGTTTCTCATTTGCATGTTGGCTCTGGTGTCACTGGCCATTCTCTTTACCCTGGAGGGTTTCTCTTGGTGTCTTCTTGGCAAGCGGCCAGCATCAGGGAAACAATAGTTAATTACCGGCCATTAACGGGTGATTAAAGACTTTTTCTTTGCCAGCACACCCAAAGAAGTCTGACCTGGTTTGACTTGTTTTTTTTTTTTAACTCTGAAACTTAAAAAGAATACAACTTTCTATTCATAACACCAAGCAGCCGCGGCCATGGAGACACAGGCGGGAGCTCTGCCCGAGGCCGGCAGCGGCCAGGCCCAGCTCGCAGCTGCGAGGACGCTGGCAGCCTGTGCCTGAGCCAAGGCCGTGGCGGGGGGTTTGCGGACAGGGCTTTTGCGAGCCGGCCGGAATGTGCCACCTCCCGTGTGGGCCCGGCTGCGGCAGAGGCAGCGGGAGCGCGGTGGGGCCGGCAGCGGCGGGCAGAGGCCGCGGAGAGCAGCAGCCCGGCCAGGCCCGCTGCGGAGTGACAGGGAGCTCCCGGGCAGCCCTCGGCCGTGTCTGTGCCCGCCGGGCAGGAGCCGTGGCAGGAGCCGGCCATAGCGGCAGCTCGCCGTGCCCGGGGCCGCGGCCGCAGCTCTCCCCGCCCGGCCGCAGCAGCAGCCGCTCGCCTCTGAGGCTCCGGCGCTTCCTGAAGAGGTCGGGCCCGGCCCCCGGGACGCGCTGGAGCCCTGCGGCGAGAGGAGCCGCCGGCGCCGCAAACGGCAGCGCCGATGGCGCGGCCTGAGGAGGAGCAGATGAGGCTCTTGCTGGGCCACGCTGTGGCAGCTCTGCCCTCTCGCCTTCGCCTTGAGCCCTTTGCTGCTTTTCCCTGAGCCCTGATCCCCGTCCTTGGCCAAGGCCCCCGGAGCCCTTTCCTGGTCTCCAGGGAAAGCTCCCTCAGTCACAGAATCACAGAATCAGTGGGCTGGAAGACACTTGCAAGATCATGGAGTCCAACCCATGCCCTAACAGCTCAACTAAACCATGGCACCTAGTGCCATATCCAGTCTTGTCTTAAACACTTGCAGGGATGGTGACTCCACCAGCTGCCTGGAGGGGTCTGTCCCAGGAAGAACCAAGATAGCACTGGGGCCTTCTACTCCCTGGTGCTTGGAGCTCTGGAAGTTTGTCTTTCTGCTTAGGGAAAGGCCATGGAGAAGTACTGGGAAAACTACTCACTAATAGAATAGGCTATAGAGCTACAAATATATGTGCAAAGAATACAGAAAACATAGAAAAGAAAAATTACAAAACCCAAACAGCATCAGCGAGGTCTTGGGCATGAACACATAGATTCAGATGGTCTTCTCAGCCCTATTTCTGTGTATTTATAAGAACCAAAGGAATCCTGCTGGAGCCTGTGGGGACATGGGTTTGGGAGGTACAAGTTCATTCAATTTTTTCTCCTTGGGGCAGCTCCTGTTGCTAACGTCAGCTGAGCCTGTCTCCAGCCTGATGCCTCTGATGGTTGCAGGCAGAAGACAATGACACTTCCAGGGACATGACTTTCTCCAGTGCTAGCTGTGAGTCAGAATAAAAACTCCAGAAATCACAACACCACTGGAAAATTCCCTATTTTTCATTCTGTAAAAAAGCTCTGTATCCACTTCTGAATTGTCAGTTGTTTGTTAAGGATGGGAAGTTCTCGTTTATTATTTTTTAATGTGGTGTGGAATTGGGTAAGCGTCTCCTTCCTTCACAAACTCCAGCCCAAGTTGCCTTTGAAATATGGCCCACTGTCAGTTTTTGCACAGCCATGGTACTTCTGGATGAGAAAGCAAGGGCAATGGTATTTGCAGCCAAAAGCCAACAAAGCCTGGGACAGCCAAAGCATCCTGTGGAGATCCAGGCCTCCAGCTGTTACTAGAAATCAGCAGAGTTCCAGCCAAATGGTTCTGTGTCACTAAGTGCAATCTCTTTGCCTGGATCAGAGCCTTGCTCAACAGAAAAAGCAGAAAGATCAACAAGGATGCTCCCAAAGGCCCATGACATTGTTTTTACTTTGCTCATCTTGTTTAAGTTTGCAATAAACATTGTGCTGATGACGGGGGAAAAAAAAAGAAAAGAGGTTTATGACAGGTCCATGACATTCCACAAGAGGAATCACTGGTGTGCATTTCATAGACCTGTCTCAATCCTATTAAAGAATTGTAGCCCTGATTTAAAACAGACAGGTATGAAACAACCTTTGAGAGACAGAAGCTAAAATGGCTGCTGGGTTTTTTTTAAGAATGCAGAAAATTACCCAAAGGGTGTTGTTTTGTGACATTTTAAAATACACTACATAAAAATTACCAACTTCAATAAATTAAGAGTTAAAAAAGAAGTACTTTGGTATATGAATAATTAGAAACACAAAATTATGGAGATGAGAATGCATGTTTTCATAAAAACAATGAAATTACAGACAAAAAAACACAGGACTGTTGACTTTTACCTCTCCTCCTGTGGTATTGTTGAGTGCTCTAACCACATCTCCAAAAGACCTAGAAACAAAACAGAGGCAGAGAAAGGAGAAGCTGTTTAGCTCTTGGAGTGAAAGCCAGCCCACACAGCAGATGTCTCCTGTAAATGCCCAAAACCTGCAGGATGCAGGAGGGCTCTGCCAGAAGGCAGATGATGCATTTTCCTCTCAAGTGCACGGGCACTGGGCCTGTTCCTGAAGCACTGGGGTTCACTGCCTCAGCTCCTAAAGGGAGGTTGTTCTTTCATCTTGGGTTTCAGTTCCTAAACTGTGTGGTTCCTCTCCTGACCACAGAGTATTTCCTTCCGCAAACCATCTGGAAGAAATGTTCCTGAGAACTGTTACCTGACAGCTTTCATAGCGAGTAGGTTGCTCTTTCAGGCAAGCGAGATTATTCTTTCTTAATTAGTGTGTCGGTATGATTTTCAGACATACAAAAATGCTAAAGAAATTAATACAGAGCTGTCCCACACTTGAGAGACAAGGAGATCTTCCAGGTTCTGTTCCTTGATGCAGGCAAGACCTCGGCAGCATGGAGATCTCTCTGACAAAGCCTTCTGAGCACACTCCCAAATTCTGAGCAGCACTGAGAGATGGGACAATCTATCCCCAGGGTGTGAACGTATTTCCATCTGGCCTGACTTCATGCTGGATAGACATTCCACCAGAAAAACTCCTGGCCCATGGCTGTGCAGAAGTAACTGCAGTTGGACTCACCCGCTGCCAATGTGTTCCAGTTCTGTGTATTTCATGACGGGATTTTCCACATTCACCATTCTCCCTGAGGGAAACAAAATGCAAGATGCTCACTTTAAAGCAGAGATGCCAGCTTCCAGGAGATACAGAAGGCAGCCCCACTGTCTGGGGCTCTGAGTCCTTTGTGGTCAGCTGGGTAACAATAATAATGACCACAATAGCAAAAAACACCAAACCAAACCAAACTAAAAAAATCACTAAAAATAAGCAAAATAAAACAACAACAAACCTTCCCCCACCCCCCGCCAAAAAAAAGAAATCCTCAACCAAAACAAAAAAACTTCAAAACCAGTGAATTTGTGTGAGGTTTATTTGCTCTGATGGCTAGTTGGAAGTCAGGAGTCTACGGAGAATCTAGGAAGCTAAAGATTCTGTTCAGTTCGGCCACTGGCACACAGGACTTGTCCAGATGATTTGCTAGCTCTCAGCCTTCATCTGGTTCAAGAACAATCGCTGCTTCAGCCTTCAGCAGAGAGGGAAGCTCAGGCAAAGCCAAGTCAGTCCAAGCTGCCCTCAGAGGCAGCAGGAACACCCAGAGTGCTCTCTTAATGCCTCGGAGCACAGCACTTCCTCTGGGGAGTCCTGAATGTCCCCAGTGGGACACCAAAGTCAGGAGGAGCATTTGGTACAGCTCTGCTGACACCTGCACAGAGTGCACTGTCCCTCAGGCAAGAAATACACCAGACATACCCACAATCTCCAGGTACCCCTTCTCAATCTCCGGTTTTGGAGCAGCCATGCTGCTGTCAGAACTGGTGATGAACGAACCGTTGGAATTTGACTTCCAAGATTCAACAGTATATCTTCCTCCAGGTAATGCTGCTGCAGCAGCAGGTTTAATGCCAGAGCCCATGGTGTGCTGAACCTGTCGCACTTCTGGTGGGGACAGTTCCTGTGCCTCACACCAACCTTGGGGCCCTTCATTGCCCATTGTTTGCTGGAAGTCTTTGCAGGCTGCCAGGTGAGATGTCGACACTTGCACCTCAAGTCAAAGAGAACAAAGCAGTCAGAGACTACAGCTTGTCCCTGTCAGCCAGGAGTCATTGACTGTGAAGAAAGGGAAAGAACTGATTTTCAAGGGACACAGACAGGGATTCAGTCCTCCATCTGGGTCACCATGTTCCACTGTAAAGAAACAGGGAGAGCAGCAACAGGCCAGCAGGAATCAATTTGGATGACTGCTGGCCAAAAGGCCAAAGGACAAGTCCCACTGTCCAGGGCAGCAGCTGAGATTCAGCACAGCAGGAAATGTCCTTCAGAGTGACTGTGATCCACACTAGAGCAGGATGGCACTCAGAGGCACGGCCCCACTCCCTGCTGCTCTGCAGTGGCGTCATGGTTTGGCCAGGAAGCGTGTTTCTGGAAAAGTTGTGGTCAAACTAATCAGTGGCCAGATTTGAAATTTGCACCTGTGGTGGCCACTGAGGATTTGGATACGCCTCTGAGAACACACAGGGGTTCAAAGCAGAAGATTCCCAGAGAACTTCCTTATTTGGATCTGGCGGTGAGTGGAGTCTGACCTCTCGCCTGCCCAGCTGCGTCTGGGTGGGGGAGGGGGAGGCCATGTGGCCTGTGGGGAGGGAGGGTGGAGGAGCCCTGCAAGGTGCAGGGGTGGAGGAGATCTGGGATGTTGGGCAGCCCCCTCAGAAGAGAGTGATAGAGACTGTGCTGGCAGCACAGCCGGCCAGAAGTGGGGGATGTGGCGAGACAAGGTGCCCGGGAGCTGTGGGAGTTCTGGGCAGACAGAAGAGAAGATTTTAACCCCTTGGTAGAATAATGGAAACCTTACAAATACTGATCCTCCTGAATCAGAATGAGGAGAGAGAGATGATGGACTGACGAAATGGGCAAGTGTGAGGAAATTTGGAAGAGGTGAGAAGAATCCTAAGTGGGAAGAGATAATGGAGTGGCCTTGAGCTGGACTCTTTCTTGTATGACCATGGACAGACCCATGTTTTTTCCTGTGACCCAGAGACTGTATTTAGGGGGAGGCAATACCTTGGAGTCAAGAGTGAAGCAGTGGCGTGAACAGAGACGGCCGAGGAGGGTGTGGGATGCCCTCTGTCTCCGTGGAGAGGAAGATCTCTGTTCACGAGGCTCCTCGGCCTGGGGGGTGAAATTTGGGGGGATTGGTGTCCTGAAGTTGAGAGACTGCTGCTTTTTTGGAACTGGGTGGGGCATCCTTAAATGGGGAACCCTAAAAGCAGTCCTGGCCCACATGCAGTGGTGAGAGCACTGGACATGGGGGGGGAGAAATCACGAGGGCAGATGTTCTCTGAACAGTGCCACGAGTGACACGGAAACACAAGAGGTTTCAATTGTGTTTCTGGGGGAAGCCTATGGTGCAAGGGGGGACTCCTCTCTCCCTGATGGATTTGAGGGTTGATTATTTGAGGGGTGATGATGGACTGAAAGTTGATTATGTGAGAGATGGTGACAGGGTGGAAATCTGTGGTGTTCTTTCATTCTGTGGAGAAAATGGAGGGGGGAGGATAACAGAGCGACCACTCCCAGGAGAGACTCTGAATTTGTCATCCTTTTCAGATCGGTGAAAGAATGCTGTCATCCGATATTGTTCAATTTGTGTGCTGGGGGTGTTTTGCCTGTTAAATAAACAGGTTCTTTCCACTTCTCTCCAAGGAATCCTTCCTGTACCAGTAGGATCATTGCAGTGAGCTGGGCCCCGGCATATGCTGATCGCACACTGCTAGATGCTCTAGGGCAGCAGACAGAGGAAGGGGAGCAGGGAGATAAATCAGCAGCTATCCCAGTCACTCAGGCTGCAGCCAACACCCCAGGCTCGAAGCCAGCAGTTAAACCACACAATAAGCCTCAACCAATGGCTGCTGCTACTAGCACTAGAACTGGAAAGTGCACAGACAAGGCTGATCGACCAGTGGATGATGATGATGAGGATGGTGATGATGATGATGCAGGAGAAGGACCCTCAACACTTCCTGACATAAAGTCAGGCGCAAGATCAGAAGCCAATATTGAGTCCTTTTCCCTGAAGGACCTTTGTGGCCTAAGGAAGGATTACACCCAACGATCTGATGAATCCATAATTAGCTGGTTAGTCCGTCTTTGAGATGCTGCAGGCGAGGCTACAATTCTGGATGGCACTGAAGCGAGGCATTTGGGATCCCTGTCACAGGATCCTGTCATTAACCAAGGAATGATGAGGGCGGCTAACCCTCACAGCCTCTGGGCACATTTCTTGGACAGTGTAGCACAAAGACACCTGTGTGCAGATGATCTCTGTAAGTAGCAAACCCAGTGGAAGACCATAGAACAAGGGATCCAACACCTGAGAGAAAGACAGTGGCAGAGATTGTCTTCTCAGATGACATATCAACTAGGAATCCAGACCTGGTAGGTACCATGTACATCTGTGATGTGGCGAAAACTTGTACGACTTGGGCCACACAAATATGTTTCTGCTTTAGCAGTAATGAAGTGGGATGACAGGGATGAGACTGTGCTTGATATGGCAAAGAAGCTCTGAGCATATGCAGATGCTGTACAGGGTCCAACACATGCCAGAATGGCAGCAGTGGAAACACATCTGCAGAAATTAGAGGGCAAGATAGAGAAGAATAGTAAGAAACTCAGGGAGGAGATTAAGGAAGACCTTCTCCAAATCTGGGCAGTACAGATCAGAGGTTCTGGTATACAGATGTTCCCTAGATGAGGGAGAGAAGGTACACCCCATGAGCTGAGCTGTGGTTCTTCCTGCGTGATTGTGGAGAAAACATGAGGAGATGGGATGCAAAATCTACTGCTGCTCTGGCCCAACAGGTGTGTGAATTGAAGGAAGGCAAGACTCCAAGAGGAAGTTGCACCAAAAGGAAAGCAGCTCCAGTTGCCCATAGCTGAACTGCCAGGTATGATGATGATGACATGTCCAATCCCCTTGAAGGAACCTCCAAGATATATGCCCAAGGAAAGAAGGATAACCAGGCTTAAAGGGGCCCTCCTCTAGCCAGGTAGGGGCTAGAGAAAAACGTGATTTTTGGACTGTATGGATTCCATTGGCCTGGCACATCTGAACCACAAGAATATAAAGCTTTGGTTGACACTAGTGCGCAGTGCACGTTAATCCCATCAAGACATGTGGGGATAGAATCTGTCTCCATTTCTGGCGTGACAGGGGAATCACAGGATTTTACTTTGGTGGAAGCTGATGTGAGCCTACCTGGAAATGAGTGGAAGAATGTGACTATTATGACTGGCCCAGAGGCCCCATGTATGTTGGGCATAGATTACCTGCAAAGTGGGTATTTCAAAGACCCAAATGGACTCGGGGGCATTCAGGATAGTGGCTGTAGTGACACAGGGCATCCAGCAATTGAACCCCCTGCCTTGACTGTCTGAGAATCCATCTGCAATAGGACTTCTGAAGGGAAAAGAGCAACAGGTACCAAGCGCCACTTCAACAGTGTATCACCGACAGTACAGAACCACTCGAGGTGCTGTGGTTCCCATCCATAAAATGATTCGAGAGCTGGAGAGCCAAGGGGTGGTCAGCAAAACCCACTCGCCCTTCAACAGCCCCATCTGGCCTGTGCGTAAATCTGAAGGAGGATGGAGACTGACGGTGGACTACTGTGCATTGAATGAAGTGACTCCACCACTGAACACTGCCGTGCCAGACATGTTAGAGCTGCAGTACGAGCTTGAGCCCAAGGCAGTGAAGTGGTACGCCACTATCGATATTGCCAATGCATTTTTCTCCATTCCTCTGGCAGCAGAATGCAGGCCTCAGTTTGCCTTCACATGGAGGGGAGTGCAGTACACCTGGAAGCGACTGCCCCAGGGGTGGAAGCACAGTCCTACCATCTGCCATGGACTGATCCAGACTGCACTAAAAAAGAGTGAGGCTCCAGAACACCTACAGTATACTGATGGCATCATTGTGTGAGGGAACACAGCCGCAGAAGTGTTTGAGAAAGGAGAGAAAATCATCCAAATGCTTCTGGAAGCTGGTTTTACCACCAAAAGATCAAATTTAAGGGACCAGCTTGTGAGATTCAGTTCCTAGGCGTAAAATGGCAAGGTGGATGGTGTCAGATTCCTGTGGATGTCATCAACAAGATCACAGCTATGTCTCCACCAACCAAGAAGAGGGAAACACAAGCTTTCCTAGGTGCCATGGGCTTTTGGAGAATGCACATTCCTGAGTACAGTCAGATCGTGAGCCCTCTTTACCTGGTAACCTGCAAGAAGAATGACTTCCACTGGGGCCCTGAGCAGCAACAAGCTTTTGATCAGATTAAGCAGGAGAACGCTCATGTGGTAGCCCTTGGCCCAGTCTTGGCCCAGGACAGGACGGGATGAGAAGAACATATTCTATTCTGCAGCTGGGAACTGTGGCTTGTTCTGGAGCCTTTGGCAGAAGGTGCTTGGGGAGACTCGGGCTTGACCACTAGGATTTTGGAGTTGAAGCAAGGTTTGAAGCAAACTACACCCCAATAGAGAAAGAAATCTTGGCTGCCTATGAAAGAGTCCAGGCCACCTCAGAGGTGATTGGTACCGAAGCACAACTCCTCCTGGCACCCCGACTACCGGTGCTGGGGGGGATGTTCAAAGGCAAGGTTATATCCACCCACCATGCCACCGGTGCTACATGGAGCAAGTGGATTGTTCTTATCACACAGTGCGCCCAAATTGGTAAATTGAATCATGCTGGAAGTAAGTACAAATTGGCCCAAAGGTGAAAATTTTGGTGTCACAGATGAAGAAAAAGAACCAGTGACACGGCCTTAAGAAGCTGCACCATACAACCAACTGCCAGCAGAGGAAACACACTATGCTCTTTTCACTGACGGTTCCTGTTGCGTCGTAGGAATGAATCAGAAGTGGAAAGCAGCTGTATGGAGCCCCACACCACAGGTCGCAGAGGCCACTAAAGGAGAAGGTCGATCAAGCCAACTTGCTGAACTTAAAGCTGTTCAACTGGCCCTGGACATTGCAGAAAGAGAGAAGTGGCCAAAGCTCTATCTCTACAATGATTCATGGATGGTAGCCAATGCTCCATGAGGATGGCTGGAGAGGTGGAAGGAGGCTAACTGGCAGCATAGAGGAAAACCAGTTTGGGCTGCTGAAGAGTGGAAAGACATTGCTACCAGGGTAGGGAGGATACCTGTGAAAGTTCATCAGGTAGATGCCCATTGCTGGGGTCACCTGTCAGTTGTCTCTGCCCCAGCACGGGAAAAGGTGGTTCTGGGCAGGCCGTGCTCTCGAAGAAGGAGTCTGGACTCTTGCTTTTGGTCTTCAGTTGAGTTTATTGTTCCTTATCTACAAAGTTTTTCTGTCTGTCCAGCTGAGGTCTGATCAGCAAGACAGCCAAGGGCACTCTCTCCCGCCCACAGGGGGGTTGTCTCTTTTATAGTAAAAACTTCGTATAAGATATTTACCTTTAATTTCCAATACTTTTCGCCCTTGTTGGCAAGTGCACTTTCCCTATTAAGCAATCCACACATGCCAACATCATCCTGAACATAGATGCCAAGGAGAAGAAAGAAGAAGGACAGGGCACGCCCAAATTCCTCCATCTTGGGACTCCCGACCCATGTACAGAATTCCAAACCCCTCTGTACAACATATAAAACCCCCCTGTACAGTGCATTATAGTTCAAGTTTTATCAAGTGAATATCACCCCTCACCATTCAGGCCTGAAATTCTCTCATTTCCTCACATTCAGGTGTCTTTGGCTTCCTGCCAGGGTCTCCGAGCCCCTGCCAGGGCTTTGAGACATCCAGGGCATCCAGAGAGATGCTCTGGGTTCCGACAGCCCATATCCCCAAGAGTAGAGCTAATGAGGAGCACAAAAACAATGAGCAGGTAGACCAGGCTGCAAAGATAGGGGTGTCCAAGACAGACCTAGATTGGGAACACAAGGGAGAGTTATTCCTAGCTTGATGGGCCCATGATGCCTCAGGCCATCAGGGTAGAGATGTCACCTGTAAGTGGGCACGAGACCGAGGGGTGGATTTAACCATGGACAGTTATGTCTCAGGTTATCCACGACTGTGTGACGTGTGCTGCCATCAAACAGGGCAAGCGAGTGAAGCCCCTGTGGTATGGTGGGCGGTGGTCCAAGTATAAGTATGGGGAGGCCTGGCAGATTGACCACATCACACTGCCCCAGGCACACCAAAGCAAGTGCTGACCATGGTAGAAGCCACCACGGGATGGTTGGAAACCTACCCTGTGTCTCACGCTACTGCCCGTAACACCATCCTGGGCCTTGAAAAGCAGGTCCTGTGGAGGCATGGTACCCCTGAGAGGATTGAGTCAGACAATGGGACTCATTTCAAGAACAGTCTTATTAACACCTGGGCTAGGGAACATGGCACTGAGTGGGTGTACCATATCCTCTACCTTGCACCAGGTAGAGGTAGGCTGCAGGCAAAGTGGAGAGGTACAATGGACTATAAAAACCCAGTGGAAAGCCTTGGGTGGGGGATCTTTCAAAAACTGGGAGCAGCATTTAGCAAAGGTCACCTGGTTAGTTAATATCCGAGGTTCCAACAACTGAGCAGGTCCTGCCCAGTCTGAGTCCCTGGATATAACAGATGAAGTCCCAGTGGTAAATGTCAGAGATTTGTTAGGGAAGACGGTGTGGATCAATTCTGCCTCAAGTAGACAAACCCATTTGCGGGATTGTCTTTGATCAGGGACCAGGTTGCACATGGTGGATAATGCAGAGAGATGGAACAACACAATGTGTACCTCAGGGAGATCTGATTGTGGGGTGAAAATCATATGCAAATATCACTGTTTGCTGGATGTTACTGCCATTGTCTGTACATTAAACCATACAGATGTGAAACAGAAAAAAACGTGTAATTGTCAAGGGTCTGAGGAAGTGAAAGATGGAGTTTTGAGTCAGCAAAATGGAAGTGAGGAATCCTGCAGCTCTGTAGTCTGGGACCTGGATTGAGTGCTCCGGTGTGGTTACATGACAGGGGCACAATGGGGATTGCTTGTAATGTTTTGGGGGAAGCAGATGGAAGTTTTTACTTGAATAAAATGCATGAGGTTTGGTAGTAAGTTGACGATATGGGGATAAGGGGTGGAATGTCCTAGGGTGATGTTATGATGGTCAGAGATCAGAGGAGCTGGGAGGGGGTAGGCAGCATTTCTAATCACAACCACTTTAGCAGTGTCAGTGGGGTTGAGTCCAAGAGAAGAACTTGCTCCAGCAGAGATGCACAAAGAGTGAGGTTTCCAGTGCAATGCTCTGGGCCACATCACTTTCCGTAAGGACCTACACACTCCAGATTCCCCAAGAGTCTGGTTTATTGAAGCAACAAGACAGCAATCTCAGGATTGCTGCTGACTGGGGGCACTGGCTACCAAGTGTTGATGTGTGTAGCAACAGAGAGAACAGTAAAGACAGATTATAGTAGATGTATCTATCTATCTATCTGTCAGTCTGCCTGTCTGCCTTTGTAACATTTACATAATTGAATCTTCCTGGATCTGGTCCAATGATGTTGGAGGTGAAAAGCTCACCTAAAGCATCCCTTTCAGGAGAGGATTAGTGACACGGTCTGTCAACTGATTCTGAGCAGGCAGAGATGTTTCCCCCTTCAGACATGGGTTTTTTTCCCCTCAGAGCTGTTTTTCTCCTCCAGCCTCTTCTGTCCTGAAGTCCACAGTTTAAATTTCTGCCTGTCCTAGGAAAGTGGAACACTTCCATGGTTCGGTGGTGTTTGGTGACTTTGCTCATACAGGCATTACATGACACATTGGTATGAGTTTCATTTTAAAAAAGTTGGGGAAGAATGGGGGGTTTGTTTGTTCTGGGGGAAGGGAAGTGTCCAGGACTTGGTGGGGGCTGGAGGTGGAAAGTGAATGGACCAGGGCACTGACCAATCACTCGACGCCCTTGTGGCAGAGAGAATAGGGACAGGCGGTCGGAAGATTTCGGGCTGTCACGGAAACCTGATAGGGCCTCCCTCACCTGATTCCCCAGAGATAAGAGATAGCCGCAGGACAAAAGGCCAAGAATGTAACCCCCCCACTAACACGGCCTCCACCCAGTCCCCTTACTAACCATATAAGGTAAAAGTCAGACCCCGAAGGTAGGGGAAGGACCAAGGGTATATATACCGAGGAGAAAACCAATAAAGGGCCTTTGGACCGTCTATCACATTGATGTCTGCGTGTCCTTAGCCCGAGCGGCCAAAAGCATTGGGCCGTCGTGCTGCGTTTCCTTGGAACCAGGTCGTTACGCCTTGCCTGCAAGGCAACACGCCCTGGGGAAAGGATTGGTCCAAAATGAACATCAGTAAGGACCAATCAAAGCGCCCAAATTCCACCAATCGGTGCGCGGATCCAAAACCCACCAATCCTGGACCAGGGACTGTTATGAAAAGGGGGGCTGTGAGTTCTTCGGGGTGCTTTCGGGTTTATTCCTGTTCGTGTGTGGTTTGTTTGCGGAAGAACACAATGTGTGCTTAACATGTTGTTCTAGATTTTGAGCTGTTGTGTGTGGATTCTGAGCTTATCTCAGGTCCTCTGTCCTCTCTGGCTTGTTTTAATAAACGAGAGCCTTTTTCAACCACTTTCTGAAAATTGGCTCGTTCGATTTTTAACAACATGGTTTCCTTCACTGGCATCCCCAGGGGTGTGTAAATGCATTCATTAATGGGGTCTTATGAGAGTCTCTGTTACTGCTGGTCACAATTCTCAGCTGACAAAAGACAGGAGAAGAAACACCTTGGTCCTCTTCCTTATACTGAGGTTCAGAGAACCATAAATGTTCTCTGATGTCAGAGGATCTCTGCACATATTCTTATCTCCCGAATTACCAGGATTTCTAACAAGAGTGTAGATGTCAGAAAGGCAGGAATGCTGGTGCAGGCCTGAGGAGAACGTGAACTGCAGAAGTGTCTCTCCCAAGGGCTGAGCTCAGCCAGGAAGCCACCTGCAGAGCCAGGATGGAGCTGTGGGACAGGGCTGGGTGTCAGTCACTACTGAAAGACAAAGAGGACATGGCAGGAGCAGAGGGAGGCCCTCACCAGAGCCTTGAGGAATGCCACAGCTTCCCTGTCAGCTGCCTGACAGGCTGTTGGAGCTTCAGTGCCAGATGGCCCCTGATTGTAGTGCCAGGCTCACTGTGGAATCTGTGCCTCCCCATGGGCAGAGAGTGACCCAGGAGATCAGCACAGAGCTTTGGGAATGTGTGAGCCCATCAGCCTTTGAGTCTTGGCCCTCAAATATCGTATGGCAAGTCAAAACCCATCTTCTCTTGCTTTCTCTGCCGGTTCTTGTAGAGAAAAAGCAGGAGCAGACTGCTTTATCAGAGATGCCATGCCAGGCTCAGGGAGAGCTGTTCCCAGCCCAAGAGCAGGAAGAGCAGCTCAGGCAGCAGGTGGAAGAGCCACAGCAGAATGGCCAGGTAAGCCTGACTGGCCAGGTGCCAGAGGGAAAGGCAGGAAGAGGGGCATAAAACAGAGCTCTTCGGCCTGAGGAGGCCAGGAGTCCCACAGGCACTGAAAGCACAGAACCTTGGAATCTGCAGAGATCAGCACAGGGACAGGAGGGTTACATTGGAAGCAGAGGTGGGTAGGGAAGCAGAAAGAAGTGACTGAATAGATGTGCTTTTGAGGCAGCAAGAGGAAAAAGCTGAGCCTGATGGCAGCTCCCAGTCACTTGCTGTGCATTTGTGTGTATAGAACATCAAGTCAGAGCCCCAAGCAGAGCTGCCCGAAGCTCAGAGTGCCATCATGGCAGTGGAGAGGAGGAAGAAGGAAGACATGAGAAGAATTCAAGAGGAGATTCATCTCCATCAGCACAGGGGCAATCAACAAAAACATGTAAGTGAAAGAGTGGCAGCCACTCCACCCATGAAACAGCGTGTTTATTCTTGGTTACAGACCATCAAGGAAGATGTGCAGGCGGAGCTGCAGGAATCTGAGGATAGGAACAAGGAAAGGGTGAGGAGGCTGGAGGAAGAAATGAAAATCATCAGAGAGAAACTTAACCGCCTCCCTTGGGCTCTACAAAAGCAAGTGAGTGAAAGATGGACATCCACTGCAGACACCTTGCAAGAAATAAACGCTCCGTTTTGCAGAGACAAGGTTGCTTGCTGATAGCAGACAAGAAGGAAAATCAAATTTGTAGCTATATAGTGTTGTGTTGAATTGGCCAATTTTAATGGGGTTGGAGTGACTGAGAATCCCACTGCTAACACAGTTGACGAGTTCTCCTTACAAGATGTAGTTGTAAATGCCAGGAGAAATGAGGTTAGAAATGGTAGATAACAGCCTGTCCCTCATGCTTCTCTCTTGCCACAGGTGACAAAAGTAACAGCCATCTCTCCCCTGGCTCCCTCTGCTCCTGGAGAAGACGCCAAAAAGGAGCAAAATGAGCAGGATAACCACATGCGCCCAGCCGTGGTCACAGCCCAGCCTGATCATCCCAAGAGAGTAAGTGCCAGTTGTGGGTGGTGCTGTCTTTAGTGCAAGGCAGAGGTGCAAGCTGCTGAGCAGCCAGCACTTGCTGTTGCTGGCCGAGGAGGCAGAGTGCTGGAGTCCTGCAGGACGCAGCCATTTCCTGCAGGCAGTGCCAGCTGGCAATTGGCCTTTGGCCTGTCATGTTGAGGCACCGAAGAGCTGGGGGCTCTGGGTGAGCTTTTGGCTGCCTGGCTGAGTGCAACTCTATGTCTGGGCTTCTGCAGTGCATTGGCCAAGGGCACAGGTGGTGGTGCTGGCAGTCCCAGGGCTTTGTTCCTTTGATTTTGCCTCGTGGAAAGGTGTGTTTGGCTTGTGGAAGCGTTCTGCAGTTTTCTTGAGCAGTTCTTCATTTGTACAGCCTCTTTTGGCCCAGCTGTCTGTTGGCTTTGGATAAGCTGCAAGGAGATGAGTGTGCTGTGTGTGAAGCTGTGAGGGGCCATTCTTGTCCCCTGTGGCCAAAGAAAGGAAGCGCGTAGTTACGAAGGCTTCTTGTGAGGCAAAAGGCAGAAGCGGGGAGTTTCTGTGGATCCCTTTTGCGGTGAAGTCTGCAGCTTTGGCAAGTGCACTGGAGCCTGGAGTGGGGGTGAAGCTGCAAGTCCTTGAGTGCTGTCTTGCGTTGTAGAGAAGAGGAAGGAGATGATGAAATGGAGGATGCAGTATTTGAAGTCAGATGGGCAAGAGTGTGGCTGGCGAGCTGCGTGGGCCAAAAGGAGGCAGGGCTGCTGGTGGTGAAGAGCAGCTGCACGTGAGGCAGCGTGTGGGCAGGCGGCCAAGAAGGCCAAGGGCATGGTGGGCTGTGTGAGCAGCAGAGGGGCAGCAGGAGCAGGGCAGTGAGCGTCGGGCTGTGCTGGGCAGCGCTGCGGCCGCAGCTGCAGTGAGTGCTGTGTGCAGTTGTGGGCCCTGTGAAGCAGCAAGTCCTTGAGGGGCTGGAGCGTGTGCACAGAAGGAGACGGGAGGTGGGCAAGGGTGTGGAGCATAAGGCCAGGGAGGAGGTGCTGAGGGAGCTTTAGCCTGGACAAGGGGAGTCTGGTGAGGGACCTTCAGGCAGACTTCCATAGATGCTGACGTGACAGCGCTCAGCACAAAAGCTGTTGCCCATTCAAACATGGCCTCAGTGCATGCCAGTGCTTCAGAGACTGGAGTAGCTGCCGCTTGCACCCTGTGGCTTCTGCGTTTTTTGGTATGCTAGGAGGAGAAGTCCTGTTTGTTTTCTCTTTCTGCAGCCAGCAAGGGAGCTTACGCACAACATTTCCTGCCCTTTTCCAGCACAGGATGGGATTGTGATCCAGTTGTAGTTTTCCCTGTCTGCAGCAGCAATAGCTAAGGCCTTGCCGGCTCTTTGCTACTTGTCCATTGCAGAGCTTGCAAGAAATAAAAGCTGTGTTTTGCAGAGACAAGGTTGCTTGCTGATAGCAGGCAAGGAGGAATGTGAAATTCATAGCCATATAGAGTTGTGTTGAAATGGCCCATTTTAATCTGGTTGGAGTGACTGGGAATGCCATTGCTAACAGAGCTGATGCGTTCTTCTTAGAAGATGTGGTTGTAGGTGCCAGGAGAAATTAGTTTAGAAATGCAAGGTAACGGCGTGTCCCTCATGCTTCTCTCTTGCCACAGGTGACGAAAGGAACAGCCGTCTCTCCCATGGCTCCCTCTGCTCCCGGAGAAGAAGGCAAAGAGAAGCAAAGGGAGCGAGAGAAGCAGAAGCAGCCCTCTGTTTTGACAGCCCAGGCTGCTCCTTGCAAGAGAGTAAGTGCCAGTTGTGGGTGGTGCTGTCTTTAGTGCAAGGCAGAGGTGCAAGCTGCTGAGCAGCCAGCACTTGCTGTTGCTGGCCGAGGAGGCGGAGTGCTGGAGTCCTGCAGGATGCAGTCATTTCGTGCAGGCAGTGCCAGCTGGCAATTGGCCTTTGGCCTGTCATGTTGAGGCACCGAAGAGCTGGGGGCTCTGGGTGAGCTTTTGGCTGCCTGGCTGAGTGCAGCTCTGTGTCTGGGCTTCTGCAGTGCATTGGCCAAGGGCACAGGTGGTGGTGCTGTCGGTCGCAGGGTTTGTTTCTTTGTTTTTCCATATTGGAAAGGTGTGTTTGGCTTGTGGAAGTGTTCTGCAGTTTTCTTGAGCAGTTCTTCATTTGTACAGCCTCTTTTAGCCCAGCTGTCTGTTGGCTTTTGCTAAGCTGCAAGGAGATGAGTGTGCTGTGCGTGAAGCTGTGAGGGGCCATTCTTGTGCCGTGTGGCCAAGGAAAGGAAGCGCGTAGTTACGAAGGCTTCTTGTGAGGCAAAAGGCAGAAGCGGGGAGTTTCTGTGGATCCCTTTTGCGGTGAAGTCTGCAGCTTTGGCAAGTGCACTGGAGCCTGGAGTGAGGGTGAAGCTGCAAGTCCTTGAGTGCTGTCTTGCGTTGTAGAGAAGAGGAAGGAGATGTTGAAATGGAGGATGCAGTATTTGAAGTCAGATGGGCAAGAGTGTGTCTGGCGAGCTGCGTGAGCCAAAAGGAGGCAGGGCTGCTGGTGGTGAAGAGCAGCTGCACGTGAGGCAGCGTGTGGGCAGGCGGCCAAGAAGGCCAAGGGCATGGTGGGCTGTGTCAGCAGCAGAGGGGCAGCAGGAGCAGGGCAGTGAGCTTCGGGCTGTGCTGGGCAGCGCTGCGGCCGCAGCTGCAGTGAGTGCTGTGTGCAGTTGTGGGCCCCTGTGAAGCAGCAAGTCCTTGAGGGGCTGGAGCGTGTGCACAGAAGGAGACGGGAGGTGGGCAAGGGTGTGGAGCATAAGGCCAGGGAGGAGGTGCTGAGGGAGCTTTAGCCTGGACAAGGGAAGTCTCATGAGGAACCTTCAGCTTTTCATCAGTGCTTCCAAATGTTTTAGTCACTTTCAGGTGTGACTTTTTGCCTTTTATTTTTTTTTAATTTCTGATTTTTGTTGTGCTTGGATTGCAAGTCCAGTCACACTTTCTTTTCCTCCCTTCTAAGGCACTTTTCCTCATTATTTCTTGGTCTTTTATTGTACTGGGACTGTGTCTGTTAGAATTCTGATTTCCTCGGTGTCACTTTTGGAGAATATAATGTTTTTGCTTGTGACATCATCCTTCGGTGCAGCACCTTGGTGCAGAAGAAGCTGTTGTGGTTCCAGGGTAGACAGTATGGCATTACAGACCAGTTTGAGGTTATCAGTGCCTGTGCCTTTGTTCAGCCTAGTGAATCAGTGTGTGTTGTTTTTGGGAATTTAGCAGGATATCAATCCCTTTGTATTTTGCTGGTCCTGAGAGATCAGAGGAGCTGGAAGGGGCTGGGCTTTATGTCTTATTACAGCCACTTTAGAGTTGTCAGTGTGGTCGAGTCCAAGAGAAGAACTTGCTCCAGCACAGATGCACAGGGAATGCAGCTCCCAGTGCAATGCTCTGGATCAGATCACTTTCCATAAGGACGTACGCACTCCAGATTCCCCAAGAGTGTGGTTTATTGAAGCAACACAACAGCAATCTCAGGATTGCTGCTGAGCAGGGCACTGGCTACCAAGTGTTGATGTGTGCAGCAGCAGAGAGGACAGTAAAGAGAGATTGTATCAGTGAGATCTATATGTCTATGTTTCTGTCTGTCTATCTGTCTATCTATGTAACATTTACATAACTGAATTTTCCCAGCTCTGGCACAAAGGATTTGGAGGTGCAAAGCTCACCTAAAGCATCCCTTTCAGGAGAGGATTAGAGACATGTTCTCTTGACCAGTTCCGAGCAGGCAGAGATGTTTCCCCCTCCGGATACGGTGGTTTTTTTCCCCTCAGAGCTGTTTTCCTCCTCTGGCCTCTTCTGCCCTGAAGTCCCCAGTTAATTCTTTAAATTTCTGCTTGTCCGAGAGAGGTGGAACAATTCCATGGTTCAGGGGTGTTTGGTGACTCTGCTCCTACATGCATTACATGACACACGGTTTCCTTCACTGGCATCCCCAGGGGTGTGTAAGTGCATTCATTATTGGAGCCTTATGAGAGTCTCTGTTACTGCTGGTCAGAATTCTCAGCTGACAAAAGAGGGAGAAGAAACACCTTGGTCCTCTTCCTTATACTGAGGTGCAGAGAACCATAGAAGCTCTCTGATGTCCATCAGAGGATCTTTGCACGCATCCTTACCTCCCGAATGACCAGGATTTCTAACAAGAGTGTAGATGTCAGAAAGGCAGGAATGCTGGTGCAGGCCTGAGGAGAACGTGAACTGCAGAAGTGTCTCTCCCAAGGGCTGAGCTCAGCCAGGAAGCCACCTGCAGAGCCAGGATGGAGCTGTGGGACAGGACTGGGTGTCAGTCACTACTGAAAGACAAAGAGGACATGGCAGGAGCAGAGGGAGGCCCTCACCAGAGCCTTGAGGAATGCCACAGCTTCCCTGTCAGCTGCCTGACAGGCTGTTGGAGCTTCAGTGCCAGGTGGCCCCTGATTGTAGTGCCAGGCTCACTTTGGAATCTGTGCCTCTCCTTGGGCAGGGAATGACCCAGGAGAGCGGCAGCACAGAGCTTTGGGAATGTGTGAGCCCATCAGCCTTTGAGTCTTGGCTCACAAATATCACATGGGAAGTTGAAAGCCATCTTCTCTTGCTTTCTGTGCAGGTCCTTGTAGAGAAAGAGCAGGACGAGGCTTCTTTATCAGAGATGCCATGCCAGGCTCAGGGAGAGCTGTTCCCAGCCCGAGAGCAGGAAGAGCAGCTCAGGCAGCAGGTGGAAGAGCCACAGCAGAATGGCCAGGTAAGCCTGACTGGCCAGGTGCCAGAGGGAAGGGCAGGAAGAGGGGCATAAAACAGAGCTCTTGGGCCTGAGGAGGCCAGGAGTCCCACAGGCACTGAAAGCACAGAGCCTTGGAATCTGCAGAGATCAGCACTGGGACAGGAGGTTTGCAGTGGAAGCAGAGGTGGGTAGGGAAGCAGAAAGAAGTGACTGAATAGATGTGCTTTTGAAGCTGCAAGAGGAAAAAGCTGAGCCTGATGGCAGCTCCCAGTCACTTGCTGTGCATTTGTGTGTATAGAACATGAAGTCAGAGCCCCAAGCAGAGCTGCCCGAAGCTCAGA
Source organism: Passer domesticus (assembly GCF_036417665.1). Taxonomy (NCBI): domain Eukaryota; kingdom Metazoa; phylum Chordata; class Aves; order Passeriformes; family Passeridae; genus Passer; species Passer domesticus. The sequence continues at coordinate 4,635 of NW_026990126.1, read as the reverse complement.
GTGCCATCATGGTATTGAAGAGGAGGAACAAAGATGAGATCAGAAGAATTCAAGAGGAGATTCATCTCCACCAGCACAGGAGCGATCAACAAAACCAGTAATAGTGGCAGCCACCCACTCATGAGACATCCTCTCTCTTGTTCTCTACAGAACATTTACAAACAGATGCCGGCAGAGCTGCAGGAAACTGAGGCTAGGAACAGGGCAAGGAAGAAGAGGCCAGAAGAAATTCTTGAAATCATCATAAAGAAATTTAAACTCCTCCTTCAGGAGAAAATGGCTCTAGATGCGAAAGTGAGTGAAATAGCAATAGCCTCTGCAGTCACCAAACTGGTGCTTTCTGCCATTCTTGCCTTTCCTCTGCCCAGCAGGGGAGGGGTGGGGTGATGCCTCTTAAATGCCACCCTGCTGAGGCCTCTATCACAGCTGCTCTGAAGGACACTTCCTGGTCTGCTGAATCTCAGCTGTTGACTTGGACAGTGGGATTAGTCCTTTTTACATCTTGCTCAGAAGTCATCCAAAAAAAGTCCTGGTGACTTCTTCCAGGTCCCCTTGTTTCTTGGGTTTTTGCAGGTGTACATGATCACTCAGATAGATTTGGAATACAAGCCACAGGCTATCTGTATCCCTTGTGAATCTCCTCCTTTCCTGTTCTTTCCCTTTCCTCACAGTGGATGACTCCTGGCTGACAGGGAGAAGCTGTAGTCTCTGACTGCTTTGTTCTGTTTGACTTGAGGTGCATGTGTTGACATCCTACCTGGAAGCCTTTGAAGAGTTCCAGCAAATGACAGGAGACCAAGAGACCCAAGACTGGAGTGAGGCCCAGGAACCAAACCAACCAGAGATGCTGCAGGATAAGCACATCCCCAGGATGGTGCAGGAAAAGACAAATCAAGACCGGGAGGTAAAAACATTAGAACGAGGAGCTGCAATGTGCCTGCAGCCTGAGAGGGGGAAAGGAGTCCTTGGGAGGATGTAGAGCGGTCATTGTTTCAGTCATCCTTCCGAACATGAAACTGGCCATGAACTCGAGGTAAACCAGCCTTTGGTTTTGACCATTTGGTTTCACAAGCGGACAGCCAAACCAATCCAGTTGAAGAACTCTGCATGTGGCTGACAGCAGCTTTCCTAAGGGCTTGCATTTGAAATGGGATCTCAGGGAAATCTCTGCCAGCCACTTTCCTGACACAAACTCATTTCTTGTCTCAGATCTGCAGTGGCCTTCTCACTGAAGCAGCTGCTTCAGCAGCAGCAGCAGCAGCACCATCCCAAGGAGCCTTTGCTCTCCAGCTGGAGAAGTGGAGCTGGGGCACTTGGTTCACCTCCTGCGCTGACCCAGCTGCCGCTCAGCAACAGCGGATCGAGGATGACTCCCTGCAGCAATGGAGTACGTCTGCTGTCTTTCTTGTCTGAGCAACAGTGTATTGTGTGCACGTGTCAGCATAGCTGTACCAAAGGGTCCTCCTCAGTTTGGTGTCACAAGGACATTTAGGACTGCCCACGGGAAGTGCTGACAGTGCTCTGAGGCAGCGAGAGAGTGCCTGGCTGTTCCTGCTGCCTCTGAGGGCAGCTTAGACTGGGCTTCCCTCTGGACTGAAGGCAGAAGCAGGGATTGTTCCTGCATCAGCAGAAGGCTGTGACTGCTTGAGTGACTAGCCATGGGCAGAAGCCCACCTCACATCAGTCTCTCAGAAAACACATCAAGTCCTTTGTGATTCTGCAGCACAAGGCATTTAATCTGCTTCTTGTCCATAACAGCTGCCAGTGCTGTGCTCTCAGATAAGACCTGGTGGGGCTGAGAGCAGAGCCCAGTGGATTCAGGGTCTACCATCACCTGTTGGGACAAAAAGGCCATTGATCTGCACCTCGCTGTGTCTGATCTCAAAGCCCATCCTGTTGTGTCCTGAATGGGGGCAACAGCTTGTACAGGGCTCAGGCTGCCTGTGGCTTCTTCCCACTGCTTGTCAGTGCTCCTGCTTGGGCTTTGCCAGCCTTCTTGTGGTAGCTGCCCTGTCCCTGAGGGCTGGTGGGACTGCAGAGGCTGGAACCTTCCTCAGCTGGGAGAGTCCTGCTGCTGCCCAGCACTGCAGCACGGAGCTGCCTGGGGCAGCAGCCCCTCGTCTGGGCCGGCTTCTGCATCGCACGGCCTGGCCTCAGGAGAGGGTCAGCATCTCCTCTGGCAGCTGTCTGTGTCACGCTGGCGCCTCAGGAGCACTGCTGTCCTCTCTGCCCGTGCCCGCCGTGCCGAGTTGGGAAGATGGGGATGTGTGCAGTGCCGAGAGGGGGAGTGCAATGGGAGCGACTGATCCGCGCTGTCAGGGTGAAGAGAAGCAGTGTGGTTCTTCACAGGGGCACAGGCCAGGGTGATTTTGAGCTCAGCCTGCTCATAAAGGGTGAGGGTGCTGATGTTGCAAGTCCCATCGGGATTGGTTATAGCATGAGCTGCTCTGGTTTACAAACACAGAGGCATTCTTCTGGTAAACTGCTGCAAGGTGGAAAAGATGAGAACACTTGCAATATTCCTCCTTTTCTGAAATTGGCATCTGTTCAGAGGAATTGATTCTAGATGTCAAGGTGCATTTAATCTTAGCAAGTAGGAAATCTTTTGTTGAACCTCACAGTGCTTTTTCTCAAGCAAACAAAGGCACTATTAGTTCAAAGTCTCCTTAATGTTTGTAGATGACAAACTTTCTTGCCTTGGTATTTGTTTTCTTCTGGTCTCTGTCTCCTCTGAATCTGTCTCCCTGTGCTTCCCTGTGTGTCCACTGTCAAGAGGTCTCTCTCTTCAAAGGATGCTAGAAAATCAGTGTCTGTGCCAGCCACTTGTGCTGCAGAACATCTGCTTTCTTGTTGTTGTTCCTGTTCCTGTTCTTGTTAGCCATCTGTCCAAAAAGGGAGGGCTCAGAGCCCCAGGCAGTGGGACTACATTTTGTATCCCCTAGAAAGCAGGATCTCTGCTTTCAAGTGAGCATTTTGCATTTTGTTTCCCCCAGGGAGAATGGTGAAGATGGAAAATCCCATGATGAAATACACTAATCTGGAATATATTGGCAGTGGGTGAGTCCAAGCAATGTTGATTTTACAAAACTATGCACCAGGTTTTTTGCTGGTGGAATAGCTATCATGTGTGAATTCAGACAAGCTACCAACGTGTTCAGACACTGGGCATAGATTGTCAGTGCTGATCAGAATTTGTAAATGTGGTCAGAAGGCATTGTCAAAGACATCTCCATGTTTCCAGCATCCTGCAGGTCTTAGGCATTTACAGCTGAGATCTCCTGTGTGGGTTGGCTTTCACTGCAAGATCTAAATGACTTCTCCTTTCTTTGCTGCTATTTTGTTTCTAGGACTTTTGGAGATGTTTGTAAAGCACTCGACACTGCCACAGGAGGAGAGGTAAATGTCAACAGCTGCCGCAGACTCTGCTGCACTCGAGGGCTTTGCCCTCTGCTGTAAGCTGGGGCTGGAGCTTTGGGTAGAGCTGTGCTGAAAAGGCACAAGAAGCACAGACTGGTGCCAGCCTGCAAAATACATTTGGGGCTTTGTCCTTCTCAGCTGCCAGAAGGAAGGCACGGAGGGCAGCGGTTCCTTTCAGAGAAGGACGCGCTCACTCGCCCTCCATGGCTAAAACAAAGGTGGTGCCTTAGAGCACCTCACTGCCCTTTGGGACTACAGCTTCAGAGTCCTGAATTCTCATTTCTGGCTGCCAGCAAATAGATCTGAAAGTTCCTGGTAGTTCCTTAGCCACCTGCAGTGCTGCACTTGGGAGCTGCACGTAGGGAGAGATCTGCAAGGCGTCCCTAAAAACCTAAGCTCTGCCCATAGCCCAGGATGTATCCACAGAGTATCAAGGCCTGGATTACTTCTTCTGAATCCCATCCAAAGTAGCAGAGAGTGTGGTCAGAGCTTTGTGGGTGATGGTTGAGACATAATTGTTACCAACTGGTCAAGGCAAAACATCAGTGGCCCCACATGTCCTGTAACTGGCCCCCAAGGCAGCAGAGACGTGGGCTGTTGGAATGTCTGTTCCCACTAACATGTCTAATCACAAGGCAGTTTGGTTCAGTTTGGCTGAGTCATCCAAAATCACTTACTCCACGTAGAAGTTGTTCTCATGAAACCAATTTTTACTGTTACTGATTTTCAACATCATTTTAGGTGGCCATAAAGAAAATAAATCTTCAAGAACTGATCAGAAGGGAAGTAACCTTTAAGGAACTCATGGTCATGAAAATTAATAAGCACCTAAACGTTTTGAATTATTTAAAGAGGTGAGTGGTTGTTGTTTTATCCCTGCAACATTTGTTTACAGACTACATTTGTTTACAGTTATAAACCCACTTTGGTCACTGGCAGAAAATAGAGCTGTTAATTATTGGTTAATTATTATTGCTCTACTTATCTCCAGTGGATAGAAAGAGAGTGCTTTTTGTCTGCATTAATCTACCCTGGCAAACACAGTTTGAAAATTTTTCAAAACGTGGGTCAGCCCTACTTTACCAATTCAATACCCTGTACATTCACTGCCTCCACATTCTTTTGAGGCTTAATTTTTTCAAATTTTTTTCAGCACCTTTTAAGTTCTGATAAACCATCTATAGAGGATTTCCCTTGGATTGTTGTCCCTTTTCCATT
>NW_026990125.1:0-29211 GCF_036417665.1 Passer domesticus | reverse complement strand
GAGAAACAAAAGTCACCAGGCCAGGTTGCTGATGTCAGTTTGCAGGAGGCACTTGGCACTGTCAAACCAGCCACTGTTGCCTGTGGGAGCACATTTCATCTGGGATGTATCCTCAACCGTTTGGAATTTCAGGAGGCAGCCGTCCACTACGGGCGACCGGCGCTGGGCACGAACTATGGCCTCTCCACAGAGAAACAAAAGTCACCAGGCCAGGTTCCTGATGTCAGTTTGCAGGAGGCACTTGGCACTGTCAAACCAGCCACAGGTGTCTGTGGGGGCACCTTGAATCTGGGCGGCATCCTGATCCGTTCGGAATTTCAGCAGGCAGCCGGTCACTCTGGGCCTAAGGGTCCAGGATATGAAGCATGGCCTTTCCCCTGAGAAACAAAAGTCACCAGGCCAGGTTGCTGATGTCAGTTTGCAGGAGGCACTTGGCACTGTCAAACCAGCCACTGTTGCCTGTGGAGGTACCTTCGGTCTGAGAGGTATCCTGATCCGTTTGGAATTTCAGCAGGCAGCTGGCCACTCCGGGCCACCGGGCCCTGGACGTGTACAATGGCCTTTCCCCAGAGAAACAAAAGTCACCAGGCCAGGTTCCTGATGTCAGTTTGCAGGAGGCACTTGGCACTGTCAAACCAGCCACAGTTGCCTGTAGGGGCACCTTGCATCTGGGAGATATCCTCAGAATTGTGGAATTTCAGCAGGCGGACGGCCATTCAGGGCATCCAGGCCCTGTACATATACAATGGCCTGTCCCCAGAGAAACAAAAGTCACCAGGCCAGGTTCCTGATGTCAGTTTGCAGGAGGCACTTGGCACTGTCAAACCAGCCACTGTTGCCTGTGGGGGCTCCCTTCATCTAGGCGCTATCCTGATCCGTGCGGAATTTCAGCAGGCAGCCGGCCACTCCGGGCCTTCGGGTCCAGGATGTGAAACATGGCCTTTCCCCAGAGAAACAAAAGTCACCAGGCCAGGTTGCTGATGTCAGTTTGCAGGAGGCACTTGGCACTGTCAAACCAGCCACTGTTGCCTGTGGGAGCACATTTCATCTGGGATGTATCCTCAACCGTTTGGAATTTCAGGAGGCAGCCGTCCACTACGGGCGACCGGCGCTGGGCACGAACTATGGCCTCCCCACAGAGAAACAAAAGTCACCAGGCCAGGTTGCTGATGTCAGTTTGCAGGAGGCACTTGGCACTGTCAAACCAGCCACTGTTGCCTGTGGGGTCTCCTGTCATCTGGAGGCTATCCTGATTCATGCGGAATTTAACCAGGCAGCCGGCCACTCCGGGCCACCGGGCCCTGGACATGTACAATGGCCTTTCCCCAGAGAAACAAAAGTCACCAAGCCAGGTTCCTGATGTCAGTTTGCAGGAGGCACTTGGCACTGTCAAACCAGCCACAGTTGCCTGTGGGGGCACATTCCATCTGGGAGGGATCCTGATCCGTGCGGAATTTCAGCAGGCAGCCGAGCAGGCCGGGCCACCCGGCCCTGGACAAGAACGATGGCCTTTCCCCTGAGAAACAAAAGTCACCAGGCCAGGTTCCTGATGTCAGTTTGCAGGAGGCACTTGGCACTGTCAAACCAGCCACTGTTGCCTGTGGGCGCTCCCTTCATCTAGGCGCTATCCTGATCCGTGCGGAATTTCAGCAGGCAGCCGGCCAATCCAGGCCACCCGGCCCTGGAGAGCAACGATGGCCTTTCCCCAGAGAAACAAAAGTCACCAGGCCAGGTTCCTGATGTCAGTTTGCAGGAGGCACTTGGCACTGTCAAACCAGCCACAGATGCCTGTGGGGGCACCTTGCATCTGGGAAGTATCCTGATCCGTGCGGAATTTCAGCAGGCAGCTGGCCACTCCGGGCCTAAGGGTCCAGGATATGAAGCATGACCTTTCCACAGAGAAACCAAAGTCACCAGGCCAGGTTCCTGATGTCAGTTTGCAGGAGGCACTTGGCACTGTCAAACCAGCCACTGTTGCCTGTGGAGGTACCTTCGGTCTGAGAGGTATCCTGATCCGTTTCGAATTTCAGCAGGCAGCCGGCCACTCTGGGCCACCGGGCCCTAGAGAGGAACGATGGCCTTTCCCCTGAGAAACAAAAGTCAGCAGGCCAGGTTCCTGATGTCAGTTTGCAGGAGGCACTTGGCACTGTCAAACCAGCCACTGGTGCCTGAGGGGGCATTTGCTTCTAGGTGGTATCCTCATCTGTGCGGAATTTCAGCAGGCAGCCGGCCACTCCTAGCCACCAGGCACTGGACTTGAACCATGGCCTTTCCCCAGAGAAACAAAAGTCACCAGGCCAGGTTGCTGATGTCAGTTTGCAGGAGGCACTTGGCACTGTCAAACCAGCCACTGTTGCCTGTGGGAGCACATTTCATCTGGGATGTATCCTCAACCGTTTGGAATTTCAGGAGGCAGCCGTCCACTACGGGCGACCGGCGCTGGGCACGAACTATGGCCTCTCCACAGAGAAACAAAAGTCACCAGGCCAGGTTGCTGATGTCAGTTTGCAGGAGGCACTTGGCACTGTCAAACCAGCCACAGGTGCCTGTGGAGGTACCTTCGGTCTGAGAGGTATCCTGATCCGTTTCGAATTTCAGCAGGCAGCCGGCCACTCTGGGCCACCGGGCCCTAGAGAGGAACGATGGCCTTTCCCCTGAGAAACAAAAGTCAGCAGGCCAGGTTCCTGATGTCAGTTTGCAGGAGGCACTTGGCACTGTCAAACCAGCCACTGGTGCCTGTGGGGGCATTTGCTTCTAGGTGGTATCCTCATCTGTGCGGAATTTCAGCAGGCAGCCGGCCACTCCTAGCCACCGGGCACTGGACTTGAACCATGGCCTTTCCCCAGAGAAACAAAAGTCACCAGGCCAGGTTGCTGATGTCAGTTTGCAGGAGGCACTTGGCACTGTCAAACCAGCCACTGTTGCCTGTGGGAGCACATTTCATCTGGGATGTATCCTCAACCGTTTGGAATTTCAGGAGGCAGCCGTCCACTACGGGCGACCGGCGCTGGGCACGAACTATGGCCTCTCCACAGAGAAACAAAAGTCACCAGGCCAGGTTCCTGATGTCAGTTTGCAGGAGGCACTTGGCACTGTCAAACCAGCCACAGGTGTCTGTGGGGGCACCTTGAATCTGGGCGGCATCCTGATCCGTTCGGAATTTCAGCAGGCAGCCGGTCACTCTGGGCCTAAGGGTCCAGGATATGAAGCATGGCCTTTCCCCTGAGAAACAAAAGTCACCAGGCCAGGTTGCTGATGTCAGTTTGCAGGAGGCACTTGGCACTGTCAAACCAGCCACTGTTGCCTGTGGAGGTACCTTCGGTCTGAGAGGTATCCTGATCCGTTTGGAATTTCAGCAGGCAGCTGGCCACTCCGGGCCACCGGGCCCTGGACGTGTACAATGGCCTTTCCCCAGAGAAACAAAAGTCACCAGGCCAGGTTCCTGATGTCAGTTTGCAGGAGGCACTTGGCACTCTCAAAACAGCCACAGTTGCCTGTAGGGGCACCTTGCATCTGGGAGATATCCTCAGAATTGTGGAATTTCAGCAGGCGGACGGCCATTCAGGGCATCCAGGCCCTGTACATATACAATGGCCTGTCCCCAGAGAAACAAAAGTCACCAGGCCAGGTTCCTGATGTCAGTTTGCAGGAGGCACTTGGCACTGTCAAACCAGCCACTGTTGCCTGTGGGGGCTCCCTTCATCTAGGCGCTATCCTGATCCGTGCGGAATTTCAGCAGGCAGCCGGCCACTCCGGGCCTTCGGGTCCAGGATGTGAAACATGGCCTTTCCCCAGAGAAACAAAAGTCACCAGGCCAGGTTGCTGATGTCAGTTTGCAGGAGGCACTTGGCACTGTCAAACCAGCCACTGTTGCCTGTGGGAGCACATTTCATCTGGGATGTATCCTCAACCGTTTGGAATTTCAGGAGGCAGCCGTCCACTACGGGCGACCGGCGCTGGGCACGAACTATGGCCTCCCCACAGAGAAACAAAAGTCACCAGGCCAGGTTCCTGATGTCAGTTTGCAGGAGGCACTTGGCACTGTCAAACCAGCCACTGTTGCCTGTGGGGGCACTTTCCATCTGGGAGGCATCCTGATCCGTGCGGAATTTCAGCAGGCAGCCAGGCACGCCGGGCCGCAAGACCATGGACGCGAACTATGGCCTTTCCCCAGAGAAACAAAAGTCACCATGCCAGGTTCCTGATGTCAGATTGCAGGAGCCATTTGGCACTGTCAAACCAGCCACAATTCCCTGTGGGGGCACCTTGCATCTGGGAGATATCCTCAGCCATGCGGAATTTCAGCAGGCGGAGGGCCACTCAGGGCCTCCCGGCCCTGGACATATACAATGGCCTTTCCCCAGAGAAACAAAAGTCACCAGGCCAGGTTCCTGATGTCAGTTTGCAGGAGGCACTTGGCACTCTCAAACCAGCCACAGTTGCCTGTAGGGGCACCTTGCATCTGGGCGGCATCCTGATCCGTACAGTATTTCAGCAGGCAGAAGGGCACACAGGGCCGCTAGGCTCTGGAGACGATCTATGACCTTTCCCCAGAGAAACAAAAGTCACCAGGCCAGGTTCCTGATGTCAGTTTGCAGGAGGCACTTGGCACTGTCAAACCAGCCACAGATGCCTGTGGGGGCATCTTGCATCTGGGAGATATCCTCAGAATTGTGGAATTTCAGCAAGCGGACGGCCATTCAGGGCATCCAGGCCCTGTACATATACAATGGCCTGTCCCCAGAGAAACAAAAGTCACCAGGCCAGGTTCCTGATGTCAGTTTGCAGGAGGCACTTGGCACTGTCAAACCAGCCACAGTTGCCTGTAGGGGCACCTTGCATCTGGGAGATATCCTCAGAATTGTGGAATTTCAGCAAGCGGACGGCCATTCAGGGCATCCAGGCCCTGTACATATACAATGGCCTGTCCCCAGAGAAACAAAAGTCACCAGGCCAGGTTCCTGATGTCAGTTTGCAGGAGGCACTTGGCACTGTCAAACCAGCCACTGTTGCCTGTGGGGGCTCCCTTCATCTAGGCGGTATCCTGATCCGTGCGGAATTTCAGCAGGCAGCCGGCAAATCAAGGCCACCAGGCCCTGGATAGCAACGATGGCCTTTCCCCAGAGAAACAAAAATCACCATGCCAGGTTCCTGATGTCAGTTTGCAGGAGGCACTTGGCACTGTTAAACCAGCCACTGTTGCCTGTGGGGTCTCCTGTCATCTGGAGGCTATCCTGATTCATGCGGAATTTAACCAGGCAGCCGGCCACTCCGGGCCACCGGGCCCTGGACATGTACAATGGCCTTTCCCCAGAGAAACAAAAGTCACCAAGCCAGGTTCCTGATGTCAGTTTGCAGGAGGCACTTGGCACTGTCAAACCAGCCACAGTTGCCTGTGGGGGCACTTTCCATCTGGGAGGCATCCTGATCCGTGCGGAATTTCAGCAGGCAGCCGAGCAGGCCGGGCCACCCGGCCCTGGACACGAACGATGGCCTTTCCCCTGAGAAACAAAAGTCACCAGGCCAGGTTCCTGATGTCAGTTTGCAGGAGGCACTTGGCACTGTCAAACCAGCCACAGTTGCCTGTAGGGGCACCTTGCATCTGGGAGATATCCTCAGCCGTGTGGAATTTCAGCAGGCGGACGGCCATTCAGAGCATCCAGGCCCTGTACATATACAATGGCCTGTCCCCAGAGAAACAAAAGTCACCAGGCCAGGTTCCTGATGTCAGTTTGCAGGAGGCACTTGGCACTGTCAAACCAGCCACTGTTGCCTGTGGGGGCTCCCTTCATCTAGGCGGTATCCTGATCCGTGCGGAATTTCAGCAGGCAGCCGGCCAATCCAGGCCACCCGGCCCTGGATAGCAACGATGGCCTTTCCCCAGAGAAACAAAAGTCAACATGCCAGGTTCCTGATGTCAGTTTGCAGGAGGCACTTGGCACTGTCAAACCAGCCACAGTTGCCTGTGGAGGTACCTTCGGTCTGAGAGGGATCCTGATCCGTTTCGAATTTCAGCAGGCAGCCGGCCACTCTGGGCCACCGGGCCCTAGAGAGGAACGATGGCCTTTCCCCTGAGAAACAAAAGTCACCAGGTCAGGTTCCTGATGTCAGTTTGCAGGAGGCACTTGGCACTGTCAAACCAGCCACAGATGCCTTTGGGGGCACCTTGCATCTGGGAGGTATCCTGATCCGTGCGGAATTTCAGCAGGCAGCCGGCCACTCCGGGCCTTCGGGTCCAGGATGTCAACCATGGCCTTTCCCCAGAGAAACAAAAGTCACCAGGCCAGGTTGCTGATGTCAGTTTGCAGGAGGCACTTGGCACTGTCAAACCAGCCACTGTTGCCTGTGGGAGCACATTTCATCTGGGATGTATCCTCAACCGTTTGGAATTTCAGGAGGCAGCCGTCCACTACGGGCGACCGGCGCTGGGCACGAACTATGGTCTCTCCACAGAGAAACAAAAGTCACCAGGCCAGGTTCCTGATGTCAGTTTGCAGGAGGCACTTGGCACTGTCAAACCAGCCACAGGTGTCTGTGGGGGCACCTTGAATCTGGGCGGCATCCTGATCCGTTCGGAATTTCAGCAGGCAGCCGGTCACTCTGGGCCTAAGGGTCCAGGATATGAAGCATGGCCTTTCCCCTGAGAAACAAAAGTCACCAGGCCAGGTTGCTGATGTCAGTTTGCAGGAGGCACTTGGCACTGTCAAACCAGCCACTGTTGCCTGTGGAGGTACCTTCGGTCTGAGAGGTATCCTGATCCGTTTGGAATTTCAGCAGGCAGCTGGCCACTCCGGGCCACCGGGCCCTGGACGTGTACAATGGCCTTTCCCCAGAGAAACAAAAGTCACCAGGCCAGGTTCCTGATGTCAGTTTGCAGGAGGCACTTGGCACTGTCAAACCAGCCACAGATGCCTGTGGGGGCACCTTGCATCTGGGAGATATCCTCAGAATTGTGGAATTTCAGCAGGCGGACGGCCATTCAGGGCATCCAGGCCCTGTACATATACAATGGCCTGTCCCCAGAGAAACAAAAGTCACCAGGCCAGGTTCCTGATGTCAGTTTGCAGGAGGCACTTGGCACTGTCAAACCAGCCACTGTTGCCTGTGGGGGCTCCCTTCATCTAGGCGGTATCCTGATCCGTGCGGAATTTCAGCAGGCAGCCGGCCACTCCGGGCCTTCGGGTCCAGGATGTGAAGCATGGCCTTTCCCCCGAGAAACAAAAGTCACCAGGCCAGGTTGCTGATGTCAGTTTGCAGGAGGCACTTGGCACTGTCAAACCAGCCACTGTTGCCTGTGGGAGCACATTTCATCTGGGATGTATCCTCAACCGTTTGGAATTTCAGGAGGCAGCCGTCCACTACGGGCGACCGGCGCTGGGCACGAACTATGGCCTCTCCACAGAGAAACAAAAGTCACCAGGCCAGGTTCCTGATGTCAGTTTGCAGGAGGCACTTGGCACTGTCAAACCAGCCACAGTTGCCTGTAGGGGCACCTTGCATCTGGGAGATATCCTCAGAATTGTGGAATTTCAGCAGGCGGACGGCCATTCAGGGCATCCAGGCCCTGTACATATACAATGGCCTTTCCCCAGAGAAACAAAAGTCACCAGGCCAGGTTCCTGATGTCAGTTTGCAGGAGGCACTTGGCACTCTCAAACCAGCCACAGTTGCCTGTAGGGGCACCTTGCATCTGGGAGGGATCCTGATCCGTACAGTATTTCAGCAGGCAGAAGGGCACACAGGGCCGCTAGGCTCTGGAGACGATCTATGACCTTTCCCCAGAGAAACAAAAGTCACCAGGCCAGGTTCCTGATGTCAGTTTGCAGGAGGCACTTGGCACTGTCAAACCAGCCACAGATGCCTGTGGGGGCATCTTGCATCTGGGAAGTATCCTGAACCGTGCGGAATTTCAGCAGGCAGCTGGCCACTCCGGGCCTAAGGGTCCAGGATATGAAGCATGGCCTTTCCCCAGAGAAACAAAAGTCACCAGGCCAGGTTCCTGATGTCAGTTTGCAGGAGGCACTTGGCACTGTCAAACCAGCCACTGTTGCCTGTGGAGGTACCTTCGGTCTGAGAGGTATCCTGATCCGTTTCGAATTTCAGCAGGCAGCCGGCCACTCTGGGCCACCGGGCCCTAGAGAGGAACGATGGCCTTTCCCCTGAGAAACAAAAGTCACCAGGTCAGGTTCCTGATGTCAGTTTGCAGGAGGCACTTGGCACTGTCAAACCAGCCACAGATGCCTTTGGGGGCACCTTGCATCTGGGAGGTATCCTGATCCGTGCGGAATTTCAGCAGGCAGCCGGCCACTCCGGGCCTTCGGGTCCAGGATGTCAACCGTGGTCTTTCCCCAGAGAAACAAAAGTCACCAGGCCAGGTTGCTGATGTCAGTTTGCAGGAGGCACTTGGCACTGTCAAACCAGCCACTGTTGCCTGTGGGAGCACATTTCATCTGGGATGTATCCTCAACCGTTTGGAATTTCAGGAGGCAGCCGTCCACTACGGGCGACCGGCGCTGGGCACGAACTATGGCCTCTCCACAGAGAAACAAATGTCACCAGGCCAGGTTCCTGATGTCAGTTTGCAGGAGGCACTTGGCACTGTCAAACCAGCCACAGGTGTCTGTGGGGGCACCTTGAATCTGGGCGGCATCCTGATCCGTTCGGAATTTCAGCAGGCAGCCGGTCACTCTGGGCCTAAGGGTCCAGGATATGAAGCATGGCCTTTCCCCTGAGAAACAAAAGTCACCAGGCCAGGTTCCTGATGTCAGTTTGCAGGAGGCACTTGGCACTGTCAAACCAGCCACTGTTGCCTGTGGAGGTACCTTCGGTCTGAGAGGTATCCTGATCCGTTTGGAATTTCAGCAGGCAGCTGGCCACTCCGGGCCACCGGGCCCTGGACGTGTACAATGGCCTTTCCCCAGAGAAACAAAAGTCACCAGGCCAGGTTCCTGATGTCAGTTTGCAGGAGGCACTTGGCACTCTCAAAACAGCCACAGTTGCCTGTAGGGGCACCTTGCATCTGGGAGATATCCTCAGAATTGTGGAATTTCAGCAGGCGGACGGCCATTCAGGGCATCCAGGCCCTGTACATATACAATGGCCTGTCCCCAGAGAAACAAAAGTCACCAGGCCAGGTTCCTGATGTCAGTTTGCAGGAGGCACTTGGCACTGTCAAACCAGCCACTGTTGCCTGTGGGCGCTCCCTTCATCTAGGCGGTATCCTGATCCGTGCGGAATTTCAGCAGGCAGCCGGCCAATCCAGGCCACCCGGCCCTGGATAGCAACGATGGCCTTTCCCCAGAGAAACAAAAGTCAACATGCCAGGTTCCTGATGTCAGTTTGCAGGAGGCACTTGGCACTGTCAAACCAGCCACAGATGCCTGTGGGGGCACCTTGCATCTGGGAAGTATCCTGATCCGTGCGGAATTTCAGCAGGCAGCTGGCCACTCCGGGCCTAAGGGTCCAGGATATGAAGCATGGCCTTTCCACAGAGAAACAAAAGTCACCAGGCCAGGTTCCTGATGTCAGTTTGCAGGAGGCACTTGGCACTGTCAAACCAGCCACTGTTGCCTCTGGAGGTACCTTCGGTCTGAGAGGGATCCTGATCCGTTTCGAATTTCAGCAGGCAGCCGGCCACTCTGGGCCACCGGGCCCTAGAGAGGAACGATGGCCTTTCCCCTGAGAAACAAAAGTCACCAGGTCAGGTTCCTGATGTCAGTTTGCAGGAGGCACTTGGCACTGTCAAACCAGCCACAGATGCCTTTGGGGGCACCTTGCATCTGGGAGGGATCCTGATCCGTGCGGAATTTCAGCAGGCAGCCGGCCACTCCGGGCCTTCGGGTCCAGGATGTGAACCATGGCCTTTCCCCAGAGAAACAAAAGTCACCAGGCCAGGTTGCTGATGTCAGTTTGCAGGAGGCACTTGGCACTGTCAAACCAGCCACTGTTGCCTGTGGGAGCACATTTCATCTGGGATGTATCCTCAACCGTTTGGAATTTCAGGAGGCAGCCGTCCACTACGGGCGACCGGCGCTGGGCACGAACTATGGCCTCTCCACAGAGAAACAAAAGTCACCAGGCCAGGTTCCTGATGTCAGTTTGCAGGAGGCACTTGGCACTGTCAAACCAGCCACAGTTGCCTGTGGGGGCACTTTCCATCTGGGAGGCATCCTGATCCATGCGGAATTTCAGCAGGCAGCCAGGCACGCCGGGCCGCAAGACCATGGACGCGAACTATGGCCTTTCCCCAGAGAAACAAAAGTCACCAGGCCAGGTTCCTGATGTCAGTTTGCAGGAGCCATTTGGCACTGTCAAACCAGCCACAATTCCCTGTGGGGGCACCTTGCATCTGGGAGATACCCTCAGCCATGCGGAATTTCAGCAGGCGGAGGGCCACTCAGGGCCTCCAGGCCCTGGACATATACAATGGCCTTTCCCCAGAGAAACAAAAGTCACCAGGCCAGGTTCCTGATGTCAGTTTGCAGGAGGCACTTGGCACTCTCAAACCAGCCACAGTTGCCTGTAGGGGCACCTTGCATCTGGGCGGCATCCTGATCCGTACAGTATTTCAGCAGGCAGAAGGGCACACAGGGCCGCTAGGCTCTGGAGACGATCTATGACCTTTCCCCAGAGAAACAAAAGTCACCAGGCCAGGTTCCTGATGTCAGTTTGCAGGAGGCACTTGGCACTGTCAAACCAGCCACAGATGCCTGTGGGGGCACCTTGCATCTGGGAAGTATCCTGATCCGTGCGGAATTTCAGCAGGCAGCTGGCCACTCCGGGCCTAAGGGTCCAGGATATGAAGCATGGCCTTTCCACAGAGAAACAAAAGTCACCATGCCAGGTTCCTGATGTCAGTTTGCAGGAGGCACTTGGCACTGTCAAACCAGCAGCTGTTGCCTGTGGAGGTACCTTCGGTCTGAGAGGTATCCTGATCCGTTTCGAATTTCAGCAGGCAGCCGGCCACTCTGGGCCACCGGGCCCTAGAGAGGAACGATGGCCTTTCCCCTGAGAAACAAAAGTCACCAGGTCAGGTTCCTGATGTCAGTTTGCAGGAGGCACTTGGCACTGTCAAACCAGCCACAGACGCCTTTGGGGGCACCTTGCATCTGGGAGGTATCCTGATCCGTGCGGAATTTCAGCAGGCAGCCAGGCACGCCGGGCCGCAAGACCATGGACGCGAACTATGGCCTTTCCCCAGAGAAACAAAAGTCACCAGGCCAGGTTGCTGATGTCAGTTTGCAGGAGCCATTTGGCACTGTCAAACCAGCCACAATTCCCTGTGGGGGCACCTTGCATCTGGGAGATATCCTCAGCCATGCGGAATTTCAGCAGGCGGAGGGCCACTCAGGGCCTCCAGGCCCTGGACATATACAATGGCCTTTCCCCAGAGAAACAAAAGTCATCAGGCCAGGTTCCTGATGTCAGTTTGCAGGAGGCACTTGGCACTGTCAAACCAGCCGCAGTTGCCTGTAGGGGCACCTTGCATCTGGGCGGCATCCTGATCCGTACAGTATTTCAGCAGGCAGAAGGGCACACAGGGCCGCTAGGCTCTGGAGACGATCTATGACCTTTCCCCAGAGAAACAAAAGTCACCAGGCCAGGTTCCTGATGTCAGTTTGCAGGAGGCTCTTGGCACTGTCAAACCAGCCACAGATGCCTGTGGGGGCACCTTGCCTCTGGGAAGTATCCTGATCCGTGCGGAATTTCAGCAGGCAGCTGGCCACTCCGGGCCTAAGGGTCCAGGATATGAAGCATGGCCTTTCCACAGAGAAACAAAAGTCACCAGGCCAGGTTCCTGATGTCAGTTGGCAGGAGGCACTTGGCACTGTCAAACCAGCCACTGTTGCCTGTGGAGGTACCTTCGGTCTGAGAGGGATCCTGATCCGTTTCGAATTTCAGCAGGCAGCCGGCCACTCTGGGCCACCGGGCCCTAGAGAGGAACGATGGCCTTTCCCCTGAGAAACAAAAGTCACCAGGTCAGGTTCCTGATGTCAGTTTGCAGGAGGCACTTGGCACTGTCAAACCAGCCACAGATGCCTTTGGGGGCACCTTGCATCTGGGAGGTATCCTGATCCGTGCGGAATTTCAGCAGGCAGCCGGCCACTCCGGGCCTTCGGGTCCAGGATGTGAACCATGGCCTTTCCCCAGAGAAACAAAAGTCACCAGGCCAGGTTGCTGATGTCAGTTTGCAGGAGGCACTTGGCACTGTCAAACCAGCCACTGTTGCCTGTGGGAGCACATTTCATCTGGGATGTATCCTCAACCGTTTGGAATTTCAGGAGGCAGCCGTCCACTACGGGCGACCGGCGCTGGGCACGAACTATGGCCTCTCCACAGAGAAACAAAAGTCACCAGGCCAGGTTCCTGATGTCAGTTTGCAGGAGGCACTTGGCACTGTCAAACCAGCCACAGTTGCCTGTAGGGGCACCTTGCATCTGGGAGATATCCTCAGAATTGTGGAATTTCAGCAGGCGGACGGCCATTCAGGGCATCCAGGCCCTGTACATATACAATGGCCTGTCCCCAGAGAAACAAAAGTCACCAGGCCAGGTTCCTGATGTCAGTTTGCAGGAGGCACTTGGCACTGTCAAACCAGCCACTGTTGCCTGTGGGGGCTCCCTTCATCTAGGCGGTATCCTGATCCGTGCGGAATTTCAGCAGGCAGCCGGCCACTCCGGGCCTTCGGGTCCAGGATGTGAAACATGGCCTTTCCCCAGAGAAACAAAAGTCACCAGGCCAGGTTGCTGATGTCAGTTTGCAGGAGGCACTTGGCACTGTCAAACCAGCCACTGTTGCCTGTGGGAGCACATTTCATCTGGGATGTATCCTCAACCGTTTGGAATTTCAGGAGGCAGCCGTCCACTACGGGCGACCGGCGCTGGGCACGAACTATGGCCTCTCCACAGAGAAACAAAAGTCACCAGGCCAGGTTCCTGATGTCAGTTTGCAGGAGGCACTTGGCACTGTCAAACCAGCCACAGTTGCCTGTAGGGGCACCTTGCATCTGGGAGATATCCTCAGAATTGTGGAATTTCAGCAGGCGGACGGCCATTCAGGGCATCCAGGCCCTGTACATATACAATGGCCTGTCCCCAGAGAAACAAAAGTCACCAGGCCAGGTTCCTGATGTCAGTTTGCAGGAGGCACTTGGCACTGTCAAACCAGCCACTGTTGCCTGTGGGGGCTCCCTTCATCTAGGCGGTATCCTGATCCGTGCGGAATTTCAGCAGGCAGCCGGCCACTCCGGGCCTTCGGGTCCAGGATGTGAAACATGGCCTTTCCCCAGAGAAACAAAAGTCACCAGGCCAGGTTGCTGATGTCAGTTTGCAGGAGGCACTTGGCACTGTCAAACCAGCCACTGTTGCCTGTGGGAGCACATTTCATCTGGGATGTATCCTCAACCGTTTGGAATTTCAGGAGGCAGCCGTCCACTACGGGCGACCGGCGCTGGGCACGAACTATGGCCTCTCCACAGAGAAACAAAAGTCACCAGGCCAGGTTCCTGATGTCAGTTTGCAGGAGGCACTTGGCACTGTCAAACCAGCCACAGTTGCCTGTGGGGGCACTTTCCATCTGGGAGGCATCCTGATCCGTGCGGAATTTCAGCAGGCAGCCAGGCACGCCGGGCCGCAAGACCAGGGACGCGAACTATGGCCTTTCCCCAGAGAAACAAAAGTCACCAGGCCAGGTTCCTGATGTCAGTTTGCAGGAGCCATTTGGCACTGTCAAACCAGCCACAATTCCCTGTGGGGGCACCTTGCATCTGGGAGATACCCTCAGCCATGCGGAATTTCAGCAGGCGGAGGGCCACTCAGGGCCTCCCGGCCCTGGACATATACAATGGCCTTTCCCCAGAGAAACAAAAGTCACCAGGCCAGGTTCCTGATGTCAGTTTGCAGGAGGCACTTGGCACTCTCAAACCAGCCACAGTTGCCTGTAGGGGCACCTTGCATCTGGGCGGCATCCTGATCCGTACAGTATTTCAGCAGGCAGAAGGGCACACAGGGCCGCTAGGCTCTGGAGACGATCTATGACCTTTCCCCAGAGAAACAAAAGTCACCAGGCCAGGTTCCTGATGTCAGTTTGCAGGAGGCACTTGGCACTGTCAAACCAGCCACAGATGCCTGTGGGGGCATCTTGCATCTGGGAAGTATCCTGAACCGTGCGGAATTTCAGCAGGCAGCTGGCCACTCCGGGCCTAAGGGTCCAGGATATGAAGCATGGCCTTTCCCCCGAGAAACAAAAGTCACCAGGCCAGGTTCCTGATGTCAGTTTGCAGGAGGCACTTGGCACTGTCAAACCAGCCACTGTTGCCTGTGGAGGTACCTTCGGTCTGAGAGGTATCCTGATCCGTTTCGAATTTCAGCAGGCAGCCGGCCACTCTGGGCCACCGGGCCCTAGAGAGGAACGATGGCCTTTCCCCTGAGAAACAAAAGTCACCAGGTCAGGTTCCTGATGTCAGTTTGCAGGAGGCACTTGGCACTGTCAAACCAGCCACAGATGCCTTTGGGGGCACCTTGCATCTGGGAGGTATCCCGATCCGTGCGGAATTTCAGCAGGCAGCCGGCCACTCCGGCCCTTGGGGTCCAGGATGTGAACCATGGTCTTTCCCCAGAGAAACAAAAGTCACCAGGCCAGGTTGCTGATGTCAGTTTGCAGGAGGCACTTGGCACTGTCAAACCAGCCACTGTTGCCTGTGGGAGCACATTTCATCTGGGATGTATCCTCAACCGTTTGGAATTTCAGGAGGCAGCCGTCCACTACGGGCGACCGGCGCTGGGCACGAACTATGGCCTCTCCACAGAGAAACAAATGTCACCAGGCCAGGTTCCTGATGTCAGTTTGCAGGAGGCACTTGGCACTGTCAAACCAGCCACAGGTGTCTGTGGGGGCACCTTGAATCTGGGCGGCATCCTGATCCTTGCGGAATTTCAGCAGGCAGCCGGTCACTCTGGGCCTAAGGGTCCAGGATATGAAGCATGGCCTTTCCCCCGAGAAACAAAAGTCACCAGGCCAGGTTCCTGATGTCAGTTTGCAGGAGGCACTTGGCACTGTCAAACCAGCCACTGTTGCCTGTGGAGGTACCTTCGGTCTGAGAGGTATCCTGATCCGTTTGGAATTTCAGCAGGCAGCTGGCCACTCCGGGCCACCGGGCCCTGGGCGTGTACAATGGCCTTTCCCCAGAGAAACAAAAGTCACCAGGCCAGGTTCCTGATGTCAGTTTGCAGGAGGCACTTGGCACTCTCAAAACAGCCACAGTTGCCTGTAGGGGCACCTTGCATCTGGGAGATATCCTCAGAATTGTGGAATTTCAGCAGGCGGACGGCCATTCAGGGCATCCAGGCCCTGTACATATACAATGGCCTGTCCCCAGAGAAACAAAAGTCACCAGGCCAGGTTCCTGATGTCAGTTTGCAGGAGGCACTTGGCACTGTCAAACCAGCCACTGTTGCCTGTGGGGGCTCCCTTCATCTAGGCGGTATCCTGATCCGTGCGGAATTTCAGCAGGCAGCCGGCAAATCAAGGCCACCAGGCCCTGGATAGCAACGATGGCCTTTCCCCAGAAAAACAAAAATCACCATGCCAGGTTCCTGATGTCAGTTTGCAGGAGGCACTTGGCACTGTTAAACCAGCCACTGTTGCCTGTGGGGTCTCCTGTCATCTGGAGGCTATCCTGATTCATGCGGAATTTAACCAGGCAGCCGGCCACTCCGGGCCACCGGGCCCTGGACATGTACAATGGCCTTTCCCCAGAGAAACAAAAGTCACCAAGCCAGGTTCCTGATGTCAGTTTGCAGGAGGCACTTGGCACTGTCAAACCAGCCACTGTTGCCTGTGGGGGCACTTTGCATCTGGGCGGCATCCTGATCCGTGCGGAATTTCAGCAGGCAGCCGAGCAGGCCGGGCCACCCGGCCCTGGACACGAACGATGGCCTTTCCCCTGAGAAACAAAACTCAGCCGGCCAGGTTGCTGATGTCAGTTTGCAGGAGGCACTTGGCACTGTCAAACCAGCCACAGTTGCCTGTAGGGGCTCCCTTCATCTAGGCGGTATCCTGATCCGTGCGGAATTTCAGCAGGCAGCCGGCCAATCCAGGCCACCCGGCCCTGGATAGCAACGATGGCCTTTCCCCAGAGAAACAAAAGTCAACATGCCAGGTTCCTGATGTCAGTTTGCAGGAGGCACTTGGCACTGTCAAACCAGCCACAGATGCCTGTGGGGGCACCTTGCATCTGGGAAGTATCCTGATCCGTGCGGAATTTCAGCAGGCAGCTGGCCACTCCGGGCCTAAGGGTCCAGGATATGAAGCATGGCCTTTCCACAGAGAAACAAAAGTCACCAGGCCAGGTTCCTGATGTCAGTTTGCAGGAGGCACTTGGCACTGTCAAACCAGCCACTGTTGCCTCTGGAGGTACCTTCGGTCTGAGAGGGATCCTGATCCGTTTCGAATTTCAGCAGGCAGCCGGCCACTCTGGGCCACCGGGCCCTAGAGAGGAACGATGGCCTTTCCCCTGAGAAACAAAAGTCACCAGGTCAGGTTCCTGATGTCAGTTTGCAGGAGGCACTTGGCACTGTCAAACCAGCCACAGATGCCTTTGGGGGCACCTTGCATCTGGGAGGGATCCTGATCCGTGCGGAATTTCAGCAGGCAGCCGGCCACTCCGGGCCTTCGGGTCCAGGATGTGAACCATGGCCTTTCCCCAGAGAAACAAAAGTCACCAGGCCAGGTTGCTGATGTCAGTTTGCAGGAGGCACTTGGCACTGTCAAACCAGCCACTGTTGCCTGTGGGAGCACATTTCATCTGGGATGTATCCTCAACCGTTTGGAATTTCAGGAGGCAGCCGTCCACTACGGGCGACCGGCGCTGGGCACGAACTATGGCCTCTCCACAGAGAAACAAAAGTCACCAGGCCAGGTTCCTGATGTCAGTTTGCAGGAGGCACTTGGCACTGTCAAACCAGCCACAGTTGCCTGTAGGGGCACCTTGCATCTGGGAGATATCCTCAGAATTGTGGAATTTCAGCAGGCGGACGGCCATTCAGGGCATCCAGGCCCTGTACATATACAATGGCCTGTCCCCAGAGAAACAAAAGTCACCAGGCCAGGTTCCTGATGTCAGTTTGCAGGAGGCACTTGGCACTGTCAAACCAGCCACTGTTGCCTGTGGGGGCTCCCTTCATCTAGGCGGTATCCTGATCCGTGCGGAATTTCAGCAGGCAGCCGGCCACTCCGGGCCTTCGGGTCCAGGATGTGAAACATGGCCTTTCCCCTGAGAAACAAAAGTCACCAGGCCAGGTTGCTGATGTCAGTTTGCAGGAGGCACTTGGCACTGTCAAACCAGCCACTGTTGCCTGTGGGAGCACATTTCATCTGGGATGTATCCTCAACCGTTTGGAATTTCAGGAGGCAGCCGTCCACTACGGGCGACCGGCGCTGGGCACGAACTATGGCCTCTCCACAGAGAAACAAAAGTCACCAGGCCAGGTTCCTGATGTCAGTTTGCAGGAGGCACTTGGCACTGTCAAACCAGCCACAGTTGCCTGTGGGGGCACTTTCCATCTGGGAGGCATCCTGATCCGTGCGGAATTTCAGCAGGCAGCCAGGCACGCCGGGCCGCAAGACCATGGACGCGAACTATGGCCTTTCCCCAGAGAAACAAAAGTCACCAGGCCAGGTTCCTGATGTCAGTTTGCAGGAGCCATTTGGCACTGTCAAACCAGCCACAATTCCCTGTGGGGGCACCTTGCAACTGGGAGATATCCTCAGCCATGCGGAATTTCAGCAGGCGGAGGGCCACTCAGGGCCTCCCGGCCCTGGACATATACAATGGCCTTTCCCCAGAGAAACAAAAGTCACCAGGCCAGGTTCCTGATGTCAGTTTGCAGGAGGCACTTGGCACTCTCAAACCAGCCACAGTTGCCTGTAGGGGCACCTTGCATCTGGGCGGCATCCTGATCCGTACAGTATTTCAGCAGGCAGAAGGGCACACAGGGCCGCTAGGCTCTGGAGACGATCTATGACCTTTCCCCAGAGAAACAAAAGTCACCAGGCCAGGTTCCTGATGTCAGTTTGCAGGAGGCACTTGGCACTGTCAAACCAGCCACAGATGCCTGTGGGGGCATCTTGCATCTGGGAAGTATCCTGAACCGTGCGGAATTTCAGCAGGCAGCTGGCCACTCCGGGCCTAAGGGTCCAGGATATGAAGCATGGCCTTTCCACAGAGAAACAAAAGTCACCAGGCCAGGTTCCTGATGTCAGTTTGCAGGAGGCACTTGGCACTGTCAAACCAGCCACTGTTGCCTGTGGAGGTACCTTCGGTCTGAGAGGTATCCTGATCCGTTTCGAATTTCAGCAGGCAGCCGGCCACTCTGGGCCACCGGGCCCTAGAGAGGAACGATGGCCTTTCCCCTGAGAAACAAAAGTCACCAGGTCAGGTTCCTGATGTCAGTTTGCAGGAGGCACTTGGCACTGTCAAACCAGCCACAGATGCCTTTGGGGGCACCTTGCATCTGGGAGGTATCCTGATCCGTGCGGAATTTCAGCAGGCAGCCGGCCACTCCGGCCCTTGGGGTCCAGGATGTGAACCATGGTCTTTCCCCAGAGAAACAAAATTCACCAGGCCAGGTTGCTGATGCCAGTTTGCAGGAGGCACTTGGCACTGTCAAACCAGCCACTGTTGCCTGTGGGAGCACATTTCATCTGGGATGTATCCTCAACCGTTTGGAATTTCAGGAGGCAGCCGTCCACTACGGGCGACCGGTGCTGGGCACGAACTATGGCCTCTCCACAGAGAAACAAAAGTCACCATGCCAGGTTGCTGATGTCAGTTTGCAGGAGGCACTTGGCACTGTCAAACCAGCCACAGGTGTCTGTGGGGGCACCTTGAATCTGGGCGGCATCCTGATCCGTTCGGAATTTCAGCAGGCAGCCGGTCACTCTGGGCCTAAGGGTCCAGGATATGAAGCATGGCCTTTCCCCCGAGAAACAAAAGTCACCAGGCCAGGTTCCTGATGTCAGTTTGCAGGAGGCACTTGGCACTGTCAAACCAGCCACTGTTGCCTGTGGAGGTACCTTCGGTCTGAGAGGTATCCTGATCCGTTTGGAATTTCAGCAGGCAGCTGGCCACTCCGGGCCACCGGGCCCTGGACGTGTACAATGGCCTTTCCCCAGAGAAACAAAAGTCACCAGGCCAGGTTCCTGATGTCAGTTTGCAGGAGGCACTTGGCACTCTCAAAACAGCCACAGTTGCCTGTAGGGGCACCTTGCATCTGGGAGATATCCTCAGAATTGTGGAATTTCAGCAGGCGGACGGCCATTCAGGGCATCCAGGACCTGTACATATACAATGGCCTGTCCCCAGAGAAACAAAAGTCACCAGGCCAGGTTCCTGATGTCAGTTTGCAGGAGGCACTTGGCACTGTCAAACCAGCCACTGTTGCCTGTGGGGGCTCCCTTCATCTAGGCGGTATCCTGATCCGTGCGGAATTTCAGCAGGCAGCCGGCAAATCAAGGCCACCAGGCCCTGGATAGCAACGATGGCCTTTCCCCAGAGAAACAAAAGTCACCAGGCCAGGTTCCTGATGTCAGTTTGCAGGAGGCACTTGGCACTGTTAAACCAGCCACTGTTGCCTGTGGGGTCTCCTGTCATCTGGAGGCTATCCTGATTCATGCGGAATTTAACCAGGCAGCCGGCCACTCCGGGCCACCGGGCCCTGGACATGTACAATGGCCTTTCCCCAGAGAAACAAAAGTCACCAAGCCAGGTTCCTGATGTCAGTTTGCAGGAGGCACTTGGCACTGTCAAACCAGCCACTGTTGCCTGTGGGGGCACTTTGCATCTGGGCGGCATCCTGATCCGTGCGGAATTTCAGCAGGCAGCCGAGCAGGCCGGGCCACCCGGCCCTGGACACGAACGATGGCCTTTCCCCTGAGAAACAAAAGTCACCAGGCCAGGTTCCTGATGTCAGTTTGCAGGAGGCACTTGGCACTGTCAAACCAGCCACTGTTGCCTGTGGGGGCTCCCTTCATCTAGGCGGTATCCTGATCCGTGCGGAATTTCAGCAGGCAGCCGGCCAATCCAGGCCACCCGGCCCTGGATAGCAACGATGGCCTTTCCCCAGAGAAACAAAAGTCAACATGCCAGGTTCCTGATGTCAGTTTGCAGGAGGCACTTGGCACTGTCAAACCAGCCACAGATGCCTGTGGGGGCACCTTGCATCTGGGAAGTATCCTGATCCGTGCGGAATTTCAGCAGGCAGCTGGCCACTCCGGGCCTAAGGGTCCAGGATATGAAGCATGGCCTTTCCACAGAGAAACAAAAGTCACCAGGCCAGGTTCCTGATGTCAGTTTGCAGGAGGCACTTGGCACTGTCAAACCAGCCACTGTTGCCTCTGGAGGTACCTTCGGTCTGAGAGGGATCCTGATCCGTTTCGAATTTCAGCAGGCAGCCGGCCACTCTGGGCCACCGGGCCCTAGAGAGGAACGATGGCCTTTCCCCTGAGAAACAAAAGTCACCAGGTCAGGTTCCTGATGTCAGTTTGCAGGAGGCACTTGGCACTGTCAAACCAGCCACAGATGCCTTTGGGGGCACCTTGCATCTGGGAGGGATCCTGATCCGTGCGGAATTTCAGCAGGCAGCCGGCCACTCCGGGCCTTCGGGTCCAGGATGTGAACCATGGCCTTTCCCCAGAGAAACAAAAGTCACCAGGCCAGGTTGCTGATGTCAGTTTGCAGGAGGCACTTGGCACTGTCAAACCAGCCACTGTTGCCTGTGGGAGCACATTTCATCTGGGATGTATCCTCAACCGTTTGGAATTTCAGGAGGCAGCCGTCCACTACGGGCGACCGGCGCTGGGCACGAACTATGGCCTCTCCACAGAGAAACAAAAGTCACCAGGCCAGGTTCCTGATGTCAGTTTGCAGGAGGCACTTGGCACTGTCAAACCAGCCACAGTTGCCTGTGGGGGCACTTTCCATCTGGGAGGCATCCTGATCCATGCGGAATTTCAGCAGGCAGCCAGGCACGCCGGGCCGCAAGACCATGGACGCGAACTATGGCCTTTCCCCAGAGAAACAAAAGTCACCAGGCCAGGTTCCTGATGTCAGTTTGCAGGAGGCACTTGGCACTCTCAAACCAGCCACAGTTGCCTGTAGGGGCACCTTGCATCTGGGCGGCATCCTGATCCGTACAGTATTTCAGCAGGCAGAAGGGCACACAGGGCCGCTAGGCTCTGGAGACGATCTATGACCTTTCCCCAGAGAAACAAAAGTCACCAGGCCAGGTTCCTGATGTCAGTTTGCAGGAGGCACTTGGCACTGTCAAACCAGCCACAGATGCCTGTGGGGGCACCTTGCATCTGGGAAGTATCCTGATCCGTGCGGAATTTCAGCAGGCAGCTGGCCACTCCGGGCCTAAGGGTCCAGGATATGAAGCATGGCCTTTCCACAGAGAAACAAAAGTCACCATGCCAGGTTCCTGATGTCAGTTTGCAGGAGGCACTTGGCACTGTCAAACCAGCAGCTGTTGCCTGTGGAGGTACCTTCGGTCTGAGAGGTATCCTGATCCGTTTCGAATTTCAGCAGGCAGCCGGCCACTCTGGGCCACCGGGCCCTAGAGAGGAACGATGGCCTTTCCCCTGAGAAACAAAAGTCACCAGGTCAGGTTCCTGATGTCAGTTTGCAGGAGGCACTTGGCACTGTCAAACCAGCCACAGACGCCTTTGGGGGCACCTTGCATCTGGGAGGTATCCTGATCCGTGCGGAATTTCAGCAGGCAGCCAGGCACGCCGGGCCGCAAGACCATGGACGCGAACTATGGCCTTTCCCCAGAGAAACAAAAGTCACCAGGCCAGGTTCCTGATGTCAGTTTGCAGGAGCCATTTGGCACTGTCAAACCAGCCACAATTCCCTGTGGGGGCACCTTGCATCTGGGAGATATCCTCAGCCATGCGGAATTTCAGCAGGCGGAGGGCCACTCAGGGCCTCCAGGCCCTGGACATATACAATGGCCTTTCCCCAGAGAAACAAAAGTCACCAGGCCAGGTTCCTGATGTCAGTTTGCAGGAGGCACTTGGCACTGTCAAACCAGCCGCAGTTGCCTGTAGGGGCACCTTGCATCTGGGCGGCATCCTGATCCGTACAGTATTTCAGCAGGCAGAAGGGCACACAGGGCCGCTAGGCTCTGGAGACGATCTATGACCTTTCCCCAGAGAAACAAAAGTCACCAGGCCAGGTTCCTGATGTCAGTTGGCAGGAGGCACTTGGCACTGTCAAACCAGCCACTGTTGCCTGTGGAGGTACCTTCGGTCTGAGAGGGATCCTGATCCGTTTCGAATTTCAGCAGGCAGCCGGCCACTCTGGGCCACCGGGCCCTAGAGAGGAACGATGGCCTTTCCCCTGAGAAACAAAAGTCACCAGGTCAGGTTCCTGATGTCAGTTTGCAGGAGGCACTTGGCACTGTCAAACCAGCCACAGATGCCTTTGGGGGCACCTTGCATCTGGGAGGTATCCTGATCCGTGCGGAATTTCAGCAGGCAGCCGGCCACTCCGGGCCTTCGGGTCCAGGATGTGAACCATGGCCTTTCCCCAGAGAAACAAAAGTCACCAGGCCAGGTTGCTGATGTCAGTTTGCAGGAGGCACTTGGCACTGTCAAACCAGCCACTGTTGCCTGTGGGAGCACATTTCATCTGGGATGTATCCTCAACCGTTTGGAATTTCAGGAGGCAGCCGTCCACTACGGGCGACTGGCGCTGGGCAAGAACTATGGCCTCTCCACAGAGAAACAAAAGTCACCAGGCCAGGTTCCTGATGTCAGTTTGCAGGAGGCACTTGGCACTGTCAAACCAGCCACAGTTGCCTGTAGGGGCACTTTCCATCTGGGAGGCATCCTGATCCGTGCGGAATTTCAGCAGGCAGCCAGGCACGCCGGGCCGCAAGACCATGGACGCGAACTATGGCCTTTCCCCAGAGAAACAAAAGTCACCAGGCCAGGTTCCTGATGTCAGTTTGCAGGAGCCATTTGGCACTGTCAAACCAGCCACAATTCCCTGTGGGGGCACCTTGCATCTGGGAGATATCCTCAGCCATGCGGAATTTCAGCAGGCGGAGGGCCACTCAGGGCCTCCAGGCCCTGGACATATACAATGGCCTTTCCCCAGAGAAACAAAAGTCACCAGGCCAGGTTCCTGATGTCAGTTTGCAGGAGGCACTTGGCACTCTCAAACCAGCCACAGTTGCCTGTAGGGGCACCTTGCATCTGGGCGGCATCCTGATCCGTACAGTATTTCAGCAGGCAGAAGGGCACACAGGGCCGCTAGGCTCTGGAGACGATCTATGACCTTTCCCCAGAGAAACAAAAGTCACCAGGCCAGGTTCCTGATGTCAGTTTGCAGGAGGCACTTGGCACTGTCAAACCAGCCACAGATGCCTGTGGGGGCACCTTGCATCTGGGAAGTATCCTGATCCGTGCGGAATTTCAGCAGGCAGCTGGCCACTCCGGGCCTAAGGGTCCAGGATATGAAGCATGGCCTTTCCACAGAGAAACAAAAGTCACCAGGCCAGGTTCCTGATGTCAGTTTGCAGGAGGCACTTGGCACTGTCAAACCAGCCACTGTTGCCTGTGGAGGTACCTTCGGTCTGAGAGGTATCCTGATCCGTTTCGAATTTCAGCAGGCAGCCGGCCACTCTGGGCCACCGGGCCCTAGAGAGGAACGATGGCCTTTCCCCTGAGAAACAAAAGTCACCAGGCCAGGTTCCTGATGTCAGTTTGCAGGAGGCACTTGGCACTGTCAAACCAGCCACAGATGCCTTTGGGGGCACCTTGCATCTGGGAGGTATCCTGATCCGTGCGGAATTTCAGCAGGCAGCCGGCCACTCCGGGCCTTCGGGTCCAGGATGTGAACCATGGCCTTTCCCCAGAGAAACAAAAGTCACCAGGCCAGGTTGCTGATGTCAGTTTGCAGGAGGCACTTGGCACTGTCAAACCAGCCACTGTTGCCTGTGGGAGCACATTTCATCTGGGATGTATCCTCAACCGTTTGGAATTTCAGGAGGCAGCCGTCCACTACGGGCGACCGGCGCTGGGCACGAACTATGGCCTCTCCACAGAGAAACAAAAGTCACCAGGCCAGGTTCCTGATGTCAGTTTGCAGGAGGCACTTGGCACTGTCAAACCAGCCACAGTTGCCTGTAGGGGCACCTTGCATCTGGGAGATATCCTCAGAATTGTGGAATTTCAGCAGGCGGACGGCCATTCAGGGCATCCAGGCCCTGTACATATACAATGGCCTGTCCCCAGAGAAACAAAAGTCACCAGGCCAGGTTCCTGATGTCAGTTTGCAGGAGGCACTTGGCACTGTCAAACCAGCCACTGTTGCCTGTGGGGGCTCCCTTCATCTAGGCGGTATCCTGATCCGTGCGGAATTTCAGCAGGCAGCCGGCCACTCCGGGCCTTCGGGTCCAGGATGTGAAACATGGCCTTTCCCCAGAGAAACAAAAGTCACCAGGCCAGGTTGCTGATGTCAGTTTGCAGGAGGCACTTGGCACTGTCAAACCAGCCACTGTTGCCTGTGGGAGCACATTTCATCTGGGATGTATCCTCAACCGTTTGGAATTTCAGGAGGCAGCCGTCCACTACGGGCGACCGGCGCTGGGCACGAACTATGGCCTCTCCACAGAGAAACAAAAGTCACCAGGCCAGGTTCCTGATGTCAGTTTGCAGGAGGCACTTGGCACTGTCAAACCAGCCACAGTTGCCTGTAGGGGCACCTTGCATCTGGGAGATATCCTCAGAATTGTGGAATTTCAGCAGGCGGACGGCCATTCAGGGCATCCAGGCCCTGTACATATACAATGGCCTGTCCCCAGAGAAACAAAAGTCACCAGGCCAGGTTCCTGATGTCAGTTTGCAGGAGGCACTTGGCACTGTCAAACCAGCCACTGTTGCCTGTGGGGGCTCCCTTCATCTAGGCGGTATCCTGATCCGTGCGGAATTTCAGCAGGCAGCCGGCCACTCCGGGCCTTCGGGTCCAGGATGTGAAACATGGCCTTTCCCCAGAGAAACAAAAGTCACCAGGCCAGGTTGCTGATGTCAGTTTGCAGGAGGCACTTGGCACTGTCAAACCAGCCACTGTTGCCTGTGGGAGCACATTTCATCTGGGATGTATCCTCAACCGTTTGGAATTTCAGGAGGCAGCCGTCCACTACGGGCGACCGGCGCTGGGCACGAACTATGGCCTCTCCACAGAGAAACAAAAGTCACCAGGCCAGGTTCCTGATGTCAGTTTGCAGGAGGCACTTGGCACTGTCAAACCAGCCACAGTTGCCTGTGGGGGCACTTTCCATCTGGGAGGCATCCTGATCCGTGCGGAATTTCAGCAGGCAGCCAGGCACGCCGGGCCGCAAGACCAGGGACGCGAACTATGGCCTTTCCCCAGAGAAACAAAAGTCACCAGGCCAGGTTCCTGATGTCAGTTTGCAGGAGCCATTTGGCACTGTCAAACCAGCCACAATTCCCTGTGGGGGCACCTTGCATCTGGGAGATACCCTCAGCCATGCGGAATTTCAGCAGGCGGAGGGCCACTCAGGGCCTCCCGGCCCTGGACATATACAATGGCCTTTCCCCAGAGAAACAAAAGTCACCAGGCCAGGTTCCTGATGTCAGTTTGCAGGAGGCACTTGGCACTCTCAAACCAGCCACAGTTGCCTGTAGGGGCACCTTGCATCTGGGCGGCATCCTGATCCGTACAGTATTTCAGCAGGCAGAAGGGCACACAGGGCCGCTAGGCTCTGGAGACGATCTATGACCTTTCCCCAGAGAAACAAAAGTCACCAGGCCAGGTTCCTGATGTCAGTTTGCAGGAGGCACTTGGCACTGTCAAACCAGCCACAGATGCCTGTGGGGGCATCTTGCATCTGGGAAGTATCCTGAACCGTGCGGAATTTCAGCAGGCAGCTGGCCACTCCGGGCCTAAGGGTCCAGGATATGAAGCATGGCCTTTCCCCCGAGAAACAAAAGTCACCAGGCCAGGTTCCTGATGTCAGTTTGCAGGAGGCACTTGGCACTGTCAAACCAGCCACTGTTGCCTGTGGAGGTACCTTCGGTCTGAGAGGTATCCTGATCCGTTTCGAATTTCAGCAGGCAGCCGGCCACTCTGGGCCACCGGGCCCTAGAGAGGAACGATGGCCTTTCCCCTGAGAAACAAAAGTCACCAGGTCAGGTTCCTGATGTCAGTTTGCAGGAGGCACTTGGCACTGTCAAACCAGCCACAGATGCCTTTGGGGGCACCTTGCATCTGGGAGGTATCCCGATCCGTGCGGAATTTCAGCAGGCAGCCGGCCACTCCGGCCCTTGGGGTCCAGGATGTGAACCATGGTCTTTCCCCAGAGAAACAAAAGTCACCAGGCCAGGTTGCTGATGTCAGTTTGCAGGAGGCACTTGGCACTGTCAAACCAGC
Organism: Passer domesticus; assembly: GCF_036417665.1. Lineage (NCBI taxonomy): Eukaryota > Metazoa > Chordata > Aves > Passeriformes > Passeridae > Passer > Passer domesticus. Next base: position 2,753 of record NW_026990125.1, on the reverse strand, counting down.
CACTGTTGCCTGTGGGAGCACATTTCATCTGGGATGTATCCTCAACCGTTTGGAATTTCAGGAGGCAGCCGTCCACTACGGGCGACCGGCGCTGGGCACGAACTATGGCCTCTCCACAGAGAAACAAATGTCACCAGGCCAGGTTCCTGATGTCAGTTTGCAGGAGGCACTTGGCACTGTCAAACCAGCCACAGGTGTCTGTGGGGGCACCTTGAATCTGGGCGGCATCCTGATCCTTGCGGAATTTCAGCAGGCAGCCGGTCACTCTGGGCCTAAGGGTCCAGGATATGAAGCATGGCCTTTCCCCCGAGAAACAAAAGTCACCAGGCCAGGTTCCTGATGTCAGTTTGCAGGAGGCACTTGGCACTGTCAAACCAGCCACTGTTGCCTGTGGAGGTACCTTCGGTCTGAGAGGTATCCTGATCCGTTTGGAATTTCAGCAGGCAGCTGGCCACTCCGGGCCACCGGGCCCTGGGCGTGTACAATGGCCTTTCCCCAGAGAAACAAAAGTCACCAGGCCAGGTTCCTGATGTCAGTTTGCAGGAGGCACTTGGCACTGTCAAACCAGCCACTGTTGCCTGTGGGGGCTCCCTTCATCTAGGCGGTATCCTGATCCGTGCGGAATTTCAGCAGGCAGCCGGCAAATCAAGGCCACCAGGCCCTGGATAGCAACGATGGCCTTTCCCCAGAAAAACAAAAATCACCATGCCAGGTTCCTGATGTCAGTTTGCAGGAGGCACTTGGCACTGTTAAACCAGCCACTGTTGCCTGTGGGGTCTCCTGTCATCTGGAGGCTATCCTGATTCATGCGGAATTTAACCAGGCAGCCGGCCACTCCGGGCCACCGGGCCCTGGACATGTACAATGGCCTTTCCCCAGAGAAACAAAAGTCACCAAGCCAGGTTCCTGATGTCAGTTTGCAGGAGGCACTTGGCACTGTCAAACCAGCCACTGTTGCCTGTGGGGGCACTTTGCATCTGGGCGGCATCCTGATCCGTGCGGAATTTCAGCAGGCAGCCGAGCAGGCCGGGCCACCCGGCCCTGGACACGAACGATGGCCTTTCCCCTGAGAAACAAAACTCAGCCGGCCAGGTTGCTGATGTCAGTTTGCAGGAGGCACTTGGCACTGTCAAACCAGCCACAGTTGCCTGTAGGGGCTCCCTTCATCTAGGCGGTATCCTGATCCGTGCGGAATTTCAGCAGGCAGCCGGCCAATCCAGGCCACCCGGCCCTGGATAGCAACGATGGCCTTTCCCCAGAGAAACAAAAGTCAACATGCCAGGTTCCTGATGTCAGTTTGCAGGAGGCACTTGGCACTGTCAAACCAGGCACAGATGCCTGTGGGGGCACCTTGCATCTGGGAAGTATCCTGATCCGTGCGGAATTTCAGCAGGCAGCTGGCCACTCCGGGCCTAAGGGTCCAGGATATGAAGCATGGCCTTTCCACAGAGAAACAAAAGTCACCAGGCCAGGTTCCTGATGTCAGTTTGCAGGAGGCACTTGGCACTGTCAAACCAGCCACTGTTGCCTCTGGAGGTACCTTCGGTCTGAGAGGGATCCTGATCCGTTTCGAATTTCAGCAGGCAGCCGGCCACTCTGGGCCACCGGGCCCTAGAGAGGAACGATGGCCTTTCCCCTGAGAAACAAAAGTCACCAGGTCAGGTTCCTGATGTCAGTTTGCAGGAGGCACTTGGCACTGTCAAACCAGCCACAGATGCCTTTGGGGGCACCTTGCATCTGGGAGGGATCCTGATCCGTGCGGAATTTCAGCAGGCAGCCGGCCACTCCGGGCCTTCGGGTCCAGGATGTGAACCATGGCCTTTCCCCAGAGAAACAAAAGTCACCAGGCCAGGTTGCTGATGTCAGTTTGCAGGAGGCACTTGGCACTGTCAAACCAGCCACTGTTGCCTGTGGGAGCACATTTCATCTGGGATGTATCCTCAACCGTTTGGAATTTCAGGAGGCAGCCGTCCACTACGGGCGACCGGCGCTGGGCACGAACTATGGCCTCTCCACAGAGAAACAAAAGTCACCAGGCCAGGTTCCTGATGTCAGTTTGCAGGAGGCACTTGGCACTGTCAAACCAGCCACAGTTGCCTGTAGGGGCACCTTGCATCTGGGAGATATCCTCAGAATTGTGGAATTTCAGCAGGCGGACGGCCATTCAGGGCATCCAGGCCCTGTACATATACAATGGCCTGTCCCCAGAGAAACAAAAGTCACCAGGCCAGGTTCCTGATGTCAGTTTGCAGGAGGCACTTGGCACTGTCAAACCAGCCACTGTTGCCTGTGGGGGCTCCCTTCATCTAGGCGGTATCCTGATCCGTGCGGAATTTCAGCAGGCAGCCGGCCACTCCGGGCCTTCGGGTCCAGGATGTGAAACATGGCCTTTCCCCTGAGAAACAAAAGTCACCAGGCCAGGTTGCTGATGTCAGTTTGCAGGAGGCACTTGGCACTGTCAAACCAGCCACTGTTGCCTGTGGGAGCACATTTCATCTGGGATGTATCCTCAACCGTTTGGAATTTCAGGAGGCAGCCGTCCACTACGGGCGACCGGCGCTGGGCACGAACTATGGCCTCTCCACAGAGAAACAAAAGTCACCAGGCCAGGTTCCTGATGTCAGTTTGCAGGAGGCACTTGGCACTGTCAAACCAGCCACAGTTGCCTGTGGGGGCACTTTCCATCTGGGAGGCATCCTGATCCGTGCGGAATTTCAGCAGGCAGCCAGGCACGCCGGGCCGCAAGACCATGG